>NC_089744.1:2135000-2315000 GCF_040412425.1 Macrobrachium rosenbergii
TGTTACACCTTTCAAACTTGTACTGTTAATTTCTGTTTCAGTGTTGAATGGCCTCAGTTGCCCCAGTGCTTGGCATGTACAGGCAGTCCCTGGTTAACGACGATCTGGTTTTACGAGGCTTGTCTAGCGATGAAAATCGCAGATTTCCGCTTATAGGCACTGATAATTGGATATTGGTGCTGATATATACCTAACAGAGGCGCCAATAACCGAAAATTATTATCACATCCTCAGAACGGAACACCCGCTGATAACCGGGACTGCCTTTATGCCTAAAATTTATAAATCAATTAGTCAATCAAAGAAGTCTGCTTCTAAGATCGGTACTGTGCCTGTCTCTTCCTGAGTTTCTTCGGACTCTTAGAAGGAGACCGCCTCCGTTGATCGTTCTGCACAGGATTTGGGAGCATCAGGTGCTCGGCTGAGCCGAGTCATGCCGAGTAAATCAGAGAGCGCCAACAAGTCCACTCCCAGTCAGGCACAGGTGCGAGAAAAGTGTCCAGACATGCCGGTGTCTTGGCACCTGCCAGCACTGCTTCTAGTGCCAGCCCTCGGACCTGAGGGTCCGAGCACCCAGAGAGGCAGAGAGGAGGTCCCCTGTACAGTCTTCTTCTCAGGAGGTTTCAGCCTCAAAGAAGATTGGGGCACGGTGTGAGGACGACTCAAGTTCACGTCAGCAGATGCCCGAATAATTGACTCCGGCCAGCCCCTGATCACGTTTGCGTGATCATCCCCACTTGCCCGAGCCAAGTGCTCTGGGTACACTTGAGTGAACCTCTCCGCTCTCCCCAGGACAGCTCTTTGCCAAGGCGTAAGAGCTCTCCTAGACCCATGCCGCCGTCACTGGGTTGGTGACCGCCCACGGCCTGCCTCCCCTGCTGGTCCGTCTAGCAGCACAGGTAGAAGTGCTCAATCCCCCTCATCTCTCCCCACAATCTCCTGGGGTTTTCACCAGGAGGCATGAGCTGGACAGGAGGGACTCTGACAAGACTGCTTCTTTTTGAAGTCCTATTATGAAGGCCTACACCCCGGGTTCAGTTCTTGGACCAACTCATTCATACACTCAAGTAATCAAGGAGGGATCTTGGGGTTCTGCTGAGGTTCTCCCTCCTGCAGGGAGAGTAGATCGGGAGGACAGCACCCTAGAAGGGCTCGAGTGTCCTCTTCCCCAGGATGCAGAGGACCTTTGCATAGGTCATTGTGCCAATTCGTCAGCACAAAGATCTCGAGGAAGGGACCATGGCCTCTTCTGTCGTGCTTCAAATCTTTTTGGGATCCAAATTAGGAACCAAAGGCTTCGATGGAGTTGCCATGTTCTGCCTTTTCTGAAAAGGTATTTGATTGAGTAAATATCCTCGTATTTGGGCAGGAGAATTCTCTCCGATCGAGTGGTTTAGAGAAGCTTCTTCCCCCTCCTCTGCCTCGGCAGAAGCGCTTCTACATACCTGTGGGTTGACCTGGACCTGGTTCGTCTAGATCTGGGTCTTTTGCTGCAGCAGCTTACTGCAGAAGGGATCTCCCTCTCGCAGCAAGAAGCAGCAAATCTAGAGGCTGTCACTATGACAACTTTCCAGACCTTCCTCTGGCTGGATTGGTGGTCCTTCACAGTATCCAAGGTTGCCGCCTCCTTGGGTTCGATCACCCTGGAGAGGACTCCATCGTCAGGAGACTGTGCCAGTCTGACGGTAGGGCTGTTTCGTACCTGGCTGTCAGACTACAGACTGTAGGCCTGTAGGGGAGATCAGCTGTTCCTCACCATCTTGAAGATATCTGGGAAGAGGAAGTTGAGGAAGAGAGGTTGTATCATCGCTTTAGTCTGCTACCATCTCCTCACCTTTTTCTTCGGGTGCTCGCCCAGGAAGGAAGGGATCTCTCGTTGGCTCACTGTCTCCGGACTCAGGGACTGTATCAGAAACCTCGCCGAGGTATTGTGATTTGGGAGCCTGAGTGCTCGAGTCTCCAAGATTTGTGTATTCAGAAACAGTTCTGGGAAGTCTTTCATGACTGGTGCTGTGCCTGCCTCTTCCTAGAGTCTTCTTCGGACACTTGGGTAGAGGATAGTCCGGAGGATTGTCTTCAACTTGATTCGGGAGCTTCGTCTTTGGGTGATTGGGTTTTGCCAAACCTTGAGTTCCCAAATCTGCTGGAGAGTCCACTCCCCAGTCTGGTTCAGGCCCAGTATGAGAGGTGTTGCAGCATTCAGGTGCTTCTTCACCTCGTACCGGTACTTCTTCAGGCACTTGGCCAGGTTCCCGACCAATGCTTCTGACATGAGGGTTTGAGCAGTTGGAGATGCTGAAGAGGTCCCCTCCTCAGTCTTCTCTCAAGGAGGCTTCGGCCTCGAAGACGACTGAGGCTCAGTGTAAGGTGCAGACATTGCTGAAGACAGTATCCTCAGTACCCTTTAGGATACGTATTTTAGAATACATATCAGTCTTCTTCGGGGAACAGGAGACGACTTCTCGACTTGGCCGGTCTTCTTAGGGGAACAGAAGACAACTTCTCTACTTGCGGGACTTGGTAGTCTAGCTCAAGTTTTAGAAGCTCGACCCCATACTCAAGCAGAACACTTAGTGACCTGTCACTCTGGTGTTGCGGCCTCAGTCCCATATCAGCAGTTTCAGTGAAGAATTCAGCTTAACAGTAACAGCCATCCTTGTTCACCTGTCGCCCTTGGAGAATTGGGTCCCCAGGAATGGTTTTCCATTGTTCCCTTCAGCAGAGAACACAAGGATTCTTGTTTCCAACAAGAGACTCTCTATTCTTTTCCATTCCTTCGGGAAAGAAATGAATTAAGAACTAGTCTACTGACTAGATGACAGGAGCTTCATTGGAGTGTCTCTGCACACTCCCCTTCCTGTCATGCCCCTGTTCGCAGGTACATTGACTGAGGGAAGAGGCGCACACCTGGAAGACTTGCTTCCTTCAGGTGAGCAGAACCAGCACGACAAGCATCTCTACACCAATTTATGAAGCTCGGACAGCTTCATTGGCTTTTCCAGAGACTCATAATCTTGGTAAGCTGCTCTGTGGTACGGATGAGCGTCAGTACCCCCTTCACCGCAAGAGTAACTTCTGTCAACAAAAGGGGGGGGAGCAGGTTTTCCTCCAACTTTACAGGTTGACGATCCAAATATACAAGTGGGCAGCTGCACACTAGCAAGCTGTTAGCCAGGTATATCCCAGGGCTTCGAAACGTAATGGCAATGAAGCTCATCACCAGTGTCAGGTGACAGGGGTTTGGCCCTCTTTTGCAGACATTTCGCAAGATTTCCCAATCTTTGGAGACTCCATGCAATAATCATCAGAAGATGTCAATGTACTATGCTATCGTTCCACTTTCTTGGTCACTGGCAGAACATCTCCCAACCCATGGAACAATCTTCAAGCCTCAGAAGAGGCAAGGGATCTCTCAGTGGCTTCTCCCTGTCTACGGACATAGGAATCATGGTATGGGGCTCTTCGGAACCCTGTGCTGTGAGAGCAACAGAGGCCAGGTCTCCATGGACACCCATGCCTCTGACACTGGTCCTAGGAAGTCATCTTCCCGGGCTGGTGGAAGAACCCACTACCAGTGCACAGGAGTCCTCAGGTCTCCATGTATCGGTGGCTGCTGTTGTACGGGTTCCATGGAATCCTGTGCCTCAGGATTTTCAGGCACACGGTTCTTCTGGACACCAGTGTCACCAGAGGTACACGGGGCTCTGATAAGACCCCTTTGTCACCAATCTCTGCCTTGGGAACCTTTTCCCCGGGCAGGTTTAGGTTCTTCTGCCGCTGCACGGGGTCCCACAGACTTCCATGGCACCAGTAAGGTCCCAGGTCTTTGGACCAGGGGCCCGATTTACGAGAGAGTGAAGGTCCAACTCTCAAGTTCGACCCCCCCCCCCGGCATGTTCTTGCATGGGAACAGTGCCAGGGTTCCAGACAGGTGATGTAACCCACAGGTAAGCTCACCTGGGGAAGGAGGTCTCCTGCTTTGTCTTCTTGTCTGGCTGGAGGCCTAGGCCTCCAGCCAGACTATGGCACCCGAGGAGATACGGTTCTGTCATGCTTGAGTTTGTCCTGGAACTTGTAGCAAGACTTTCGAGTCATTTAGTCTCACCTCGAACTGGTTAGTAGTACTTGTGCAAGATACTACTGTTTCCAGTTAGAGTGCCTTGGTACTGTACTGTTTCCAAGAGGACTCGACATCTCAAGCCTGAGTGTTGATGACTCTTCTTTAGCACTTTTTCGATAAAGAAAGTGTGTTCATACAGGTTTTCTTTCTAGCCTCGTAAGGGTATCGAACGAGCATTCTCCTCGGCCAGCATGTGGCTATGAGTTCTCTCCAAGTACCTCTAGAGGATAGGGACATTGGTACATCCCTCGCACTCCAGAAGAACCTGTCGGTTTTTCAGGTATTAAGACAGAAAATGGTGTAGGCTGTCCACTGTCATATCTTTCTACCTGCAGGATGCTGCCCACGGGTTTTGGGACTCTTTTTCCCTGAGCCCCTGAGCCCTGTGGCGGCTGCTCAACAAGTTGTGTGGCTTGCCCAGATCCCATTGCAGACAGTTTGCATCCCGCCTAAGGTGTTCTGTGGCAAAGAGCAAATGTGTGGGGAACTGGCTCCCTCCCTTCTCTCTTTTTTCTCTCCTCTCTCAGAGAGAGTTGAGTTGCCTTCCATCACTTGCTGGTCAGGCGGGTCATGCAGGTGAGCCTACATAACTGAGCACCCTGTCTGTAATCTTACTTAGATTTATAGATTCAAGTCCTCCCCCTCTCTAGCAAGGGGAGAGAGGGGCTGATGATAAAACAAGCCTACTGGTTATCCTAGTTTTATTGTCTCTGATGCTCTGGGTTCGTCCGAGCCTTTTTCGAAGCAATGTTGCTAGACCCACATTATTTTGAAGGCCCAGATGTCTGACAATTGAACACAGTCATTCACACTTCTGTTCAGTTCGTCAGAGGCTTGTCTCTTCTTTTGCTCTTATATGACCAGGAAGGAGTCCCAGGTGAGGCAAACTCCAGTCATTTCAGAAGCTTACTCAGAAGCCTCCCTCCAAGACGTAAGTCTTCCTCATGTAAAGGACCAAGGGCTTGTATATTGTGTAGGAACAAATCACAGATTTTAAAAGTAATTTGTATTTTTCCTAACTATAAAAACCTGAGGTTCTTTACATTAAATTCCCACCTCAGCCACCCCTCGTTCTGCTTCCTGGGCCAAAAGGCAAAGTGAGTGCATACTGACTGGGTGGTTGGGATTCCCACCTGTAATCAGTAGTTAACTATGTACTTCATCACCTTGTTTAAAGTTAAACAGCCGTGTTCCAGCTCCCACTGAAAGTAATTCCTAGTGTAAATGACCTCAGGTTTGTATAGTTAGGAAAAATACAAATTACTTTAAAAATTTGTGATTTCAGGTTGGTAGAAATCAGTGAAACAGGAGCATGGAGTTATTGGAAAAAGCCTAGAAGTAAAAGACCAGAATTGTAAGTGAATTTAGCAGGATGAGGATTTTTGATTTTCAGAGAAAAGTGGGCCAGGTAGTTGTTACACAGGCACTTGACAGATAGAGGAATGCCTATTTAGTTCAATGGAACAATGACAGTAACTATGTATAGAAAAGAGCTATGATGACAGCTTGAGACATCCTTTCATGTTACTGTACTTTGCATTCAGATTTTAATTTAGAATGGAAAGTTGCATCACGTGGTTGCTGGCCTCATGGGGTGCAGAAAAAAAGCAGTATATTTAAGGTACAGTTGATTACTGTGCTTACTTATCAATAAGGGAATCATAGATATGAATACAGTATTGTGCTGTTCAGGACATTGTTTAAGTTGACTGTTCACAGTTTGTGTTTGTTAAAGGACCATAATATAATCCTTTTTTCCTTGGTACTTCGCCTCGTTGGATTGTATTGCTGACAGTCAAAGCATGTGGCTCTTCCTGCATGGCCCTTTCGTTTATCTTTGATTTTCTACAGAAAGTTTGGGATATGCCATTAGATTCAATTTCCTTGTAATGAAGCTGCATTACATGACTATACTTGATACCTTCCAGGTCACTGAGATGTCATTGCTGAGTTGTAAAGTGACCCAAGTCATATAGTTCTTACTTGGAGTTGGCTCTTTGTCTATTCAGTGACTATAGTTGAAGTCTTGGGCAAATCTTTAGTAGATTTTGCTCTGATCTGCTACTGAATTTTGCAGTTTAGTAGCTTGCTCCCTTAAATTTTCAGACCAAGGGAAGTAATGATACTTGGCTTGCCTCATCTGACTTATTTTCTTCATCTTTTTTTTATAAAGTAACAATACCCAGCCCTCTGTAGGGATAATCTGATATAAAAAGTTTGATGATGGGTAACAGCAGTTAACAAATATTTTGTTAATTTTGCATTTATCCCATCTGAGTAAGACTTGTCACATATTCTGAGAGGAGAGTAAGAGTACAAGAACTATAAGCAGTAGTTTGTCTTTGTTTAGTTCAGGCATGGTATTTTGTTGACCCTCAAACCTCAAATTATTGGTAGGCTGCTCATTTTGTCTTGAATTTTAGGAATATGTTGTTTTGATTGTCATTGTAACAGTGTTGTAAGTTACTGAAGTTCAGGACAATGTCTTGATTTGTGTTTTTTTTTTTTTTTTGTGATCTTCAGTATTGTAACAGGAAGATTTTAAGGAAAGTAATGCTGCCAGTAATGAGGATTGAAGGTATTGTAAATGTAGATAAATGTGGCCATGTATCAAGATATTGCCAATAAAAGTAACTTATTTTTTTACTGAATTCTATTTAGTTTGTTTGGTTAATATTTTTATATCATGTTCTCTATCAGTGGAGGAGAGGATAGCGCTGTGTCACAGATGAAAGAGGATGAGGCAAATATGGACATGGGTGAGAATGAGGAAACTCAGCCTACCACCCCACGACCGCCGTCAGCTGGACCACAACAGAACCCAACACAAGGTAGTCTTCCATGTATAAATACTTCTCTGGAGAAAATAAATGGTCGTTAAGCTTTAATTACAAAATTATTGATTCATGCTCATTTCCTATAACTATTTTACACTTTCCTTCGATTGTACAGTACGGGTATAGGAATCTAATGTACCGTACTTTGTCATCCAGTCGATTGCTTTACTCTTGTAAGTCCTATTATGATATATGTTGTATTTTGTATTGCTTTTAATTTATTTGAATACTGTATGTGGGGCTTTATTCTGAAAAGCCCTATTTAAGAAATTATCCAGACGTGCAGTTTAAGATTTTTTTTTTATTAATGGTTCTTAAGAATTGATTTTCTGTTCTTTATTGCTAGCCCAAGAAATAGCTAGTATTTCCATCCTCCCCAAAAATAAAAATTGTTACTGATTATCTTTGTTTTGATAATTCATGTAAACAGGTTCATTATTGGGAAATCATATCATACTCGGTTAAATTACCAGAAATATGCGGAAAATAGCGAGCGAGTAGAGTTTATGTATTTGCTTAGAGGAATATGACATTCTTTTAAAGGTTTATTTTCAGTAATCTCAAAAGTTGATGAGTTTATATCATTTTGAAAAAATTCTAAGAGATGAGTTTTCCTGTCTTGAAATATTGCAGCAAACTCCACCTGTCTTGAAATATTGCAGCAAACTCAACACCAGTGTGAGATTCGGGGCATTCATTATGTTGCTGTTTGTGGCTGAACACATCACTGTATAATGTATAATGCTGAGCTAAGAGATATGTAAAAAAAGCTGCTTAATTTGTCAGTGATTTTGTTCTAATAACTTCAGTGTTTTTAGCAACCACAAATAATATAATGTCAAATTGGTGAATTTTTTCTTTCGTGTTATATCCATATGCTATTATTCCAGGTGCAGTGAGATCTCCACGAAGCCGACGCCAACGCACAACTTCTCAGTCGCAAACTACAAGAATAAGGGAGCCTATCTTACGTGGCCGACGTAGAACTATCTACACTGCTGGTCGACCTCCTTGGTATGATTGTCAAGGACAGTTGATTGAGCCTTTTGTCATAGGTAGGTTGTTTCCTTTTGTGAGAGAATTGTCTGAAATAAATTGTTATGCTATACAGGCAGTCACTGGTTATCGGCGGGGGTTCCGTTCCCAATGGCATGATGATAACTGAGGCTGCTGATAATTGGGGACTGCCTGTACTGTATCAGGTGTGAACCTTAACGCTGCCACTAATGTTCAGTTATACTTGTGCAGTTATGCCTGCACAATCGGCCTGCAGAGGCAAAACTGAACATTAATGTGAACAACCTGCACAGTTTTTCTCACCTGCGCAGGCGGCCTGAGCAAATAGCTCATCTCAATCGATGGGCCTCCGGCCAAACTGCCTGTGCATGCGCACTTCAACATTAATGTGTGGAGGCAACTCTTTTGGCGCAATTTGCTTCCCGTCCTAGGACAGATATTATGTGCCAGTCAGAAGCAATGTTGGGTTTTATTAAATTTAAAAGTGTTTACACCTTAAATCATATTTACTTGTTTTTTTTAATAATTGATATGGAAGTGAGGAGAATTTATACGTATTTATAATTTTACAGTTTTTCCGCAGGAAAAATAATTGTGTATAGTGGAGGCTGAACGTGGCAGCAACATTCCTGAATGTCTTGTAGATTCCATTGGAATATACTGTATATGAATGAGATTGCTTGGGCAAGTAAAATGCAAAGGCTATTGTAACAGATTAAGCCTGTGCATGTTTATTCATGGTTATAAATTGTATATGCAATTCAGTTTTTAGAATGAGAATAAATATTTATTGTGGTGACATAATGTACAACAAGAATAGGCCTATACAGTATTGTATCTATTCACGATTGTGGATCATTTATGTAGTTCATTTTAAAAATGAGAACAAAATAATATTCTGCTTTCTGATGAAAACATATTAAACAATATTATACTATGTATGTTTATTCATTGCTCACACCACATGTAAGCCAGTTTTGAAAGGAAATTAGACAAATCAACACAAAATGAAACAAAGGAGCAGTATTAAACTATAGATGTTCACTTGTAACACATCATAAGAAAGTCATTCTTAAAATGCAAACAAATTAGTATTAGGCATTTTAATGAAACAGAAAAACAATATTAAAGGGGTTTCGCATGGTCAGACATGTTGGCCAACATGTTGGACAACAGGGTGTTCGTGAGGAAGTCTGACCGTGTGAAAGGGGTAAATATGTTGGACGGAAGTCTGATCGGGTCTGACTTTTGTGGGCGGGGCTTGCTCATTCATGTCCATGTATGAATGCCTGAGCACGCATCAGTCTCAAACCGTCATACATATTCAAATCTGAGGGAGGTAACATCTATAGCAGCTCCTTCGGTGACAGACTGGGCCTATTATTTTCAGAATGAGTAACACATCTGCTGTTAAGGACAAGGAATTCATTGACATGTATAGGAAGCATATAGCTCTGTGGAAGATGAAATCAAAGAATACTCTTAATAGGAATTGAAGAAATAAAGGTATAGATAAGTTGCGTGAAAAGCTAAAAGAACTTGACCCTCATTGCACACGGGATGATGTGATGAAAAAAATCAATTGTCGCCGTAGTTCTTTTCGAAGGGAACTTCGAAAACATAGCTCTAAGAAGTCAGGCAATTCAACGGATGATATTTACAAGCCCACTCTCTGGTATTTTAACAACATGATGTTCATATGTGATCAAGACTTGCCATGAGAGTATATCAAATTTGGATTCTACCAGTATTGAGGAGGAGGCGAGTTTTAATGATTAGGCCAAAGCTGGGGAAAAATTAAAGTTGAGTGTTTAGATCACTTACCTGAATTTTTTTTTATGTTACTCACCATGCAAATTTAAATGAACAAAAATTATTTGAGGGGGAGCTAGACAAAGGTTTAAATAAAACATTTGAATCATGATTAATAATTTTCGTAATTATTTTGGAAAGAAAGATGATGGCACCATATTTTACTCACAATTTTAATCATACTGTTTGTACAGGTTTGGAGGTGTGCTTTACTCTTTAGACTAGGCCTAATTTACCTATTTTCAGGGGTTACATGAAGTCTTTTTGCCATGCTACTTCACCCTTATTAACAAAGTAATCCATAATTCTATCTCTTAGTTCTTTTGTAGCTTGAGGGTAATTTCATGACCCTTGTCCATTTTGCAAACCTGCTAAATAATTAAGATCTGCAGATAAACCTGGCAAAGTAATTTACCTTTGCTCTATCTTCCCTATGAAAGCACTCCTCTGGGGAATAATCTGAAGGGCATATAATTGCACCAAATATAGAGCTTTATCAGATTGACTGTAGTTCTTCATTGGAGGGGTGGGTAGAGCTTTCGGCTAGCACGCTGTTGGCCCAGCGTTTGACTCTCCGAGCGGCCAATGATGAATTAGAGGAATTTATTTCTGGTGATAGAAATTCATTTCTCATCATAATATGGTTCAGATTCCACAATACCTGTAGGCCCCATTGCTAGGTAATCAGTTGGTTCTTAGCCACGTAAAATAAATCTAATCCTTCGGGCCAGCCCTAGGAGAGCTGTTAACTAGCTCAGTGGTCTGGTTAAACTAAGATATACTTAACTTTCAAAAAGACTGTAGTTCTTGCTTACATAAATCAAGTTCTCAAAGATCAAGTCAGATCTGCAAAAAATGAGAATGCATATGAGTGTAGCCTTATTACTGTGATCATTTAATATTGAGATGATACTGTTTAATTGTAGTATTGCTTCCAAAATGACTGCCACATTGAAGTAACTTCCAGTATTCAGATAGGTCACACTCGTCTAACTGAATAACCAAACTACCAGTCTCAGACTGCAGTGTGTGCAGCAACTCTTATAGTCAAACATGTCTTTAGTGATCGTGCAGGTGTCAACTAGTAATGTATGTTAAATATTGAACAGATCCTTGAGAGAAATTTTGTTAAAATCTTAAACATTTTCGGTTTATCCAATTATTACATTTTTAAGGAGTTGCAACATATTAAATATACATTATAAGGTCTAATATATTCCTTAAGGACAAATCCTTTGAGGCAGCCTTATATGAGTTAAGAATCTTAGCTCAGTGGTCGGGTTAGACTGATAATAATAATGATTATAGTAGCATCTTGCTGTGATTTCAACCCTCGTTCAAGTACAAATTTTCTGGTCCTCAAGGCCAGCTATGCTGTATAATAATCCAGATGTGTGTCTGTTTTTTCCATAACTTGTCTACTATACCCTGTACATTTATTAAAAATGGATACAGTAATGAAATCTTGCTTCTTTTCTGAGGTGTGTGTGGTGGTAGTGCCTCAGGGAAGACTACAGTGGCCAGAAAAATTATAGAGGAACTGGATGTGCCATGGGTTACTCTCCTTTCTCTAGATTCTTTCTATAAGGTGGGTAACAGCTTGTTTCCCTTTCTCACCTAAGCATCACGCTTCAGAATTCTGTCTTTACCATATTTCCGCATTATTTGTTTTATAACAGGCGCATAATATATTTTACAGTATAAAGCACTTTACTTTGGTTGATTTTTTTAAAATTTAAGATTTTTAAAAAATTTATCGGGATATGGCTGTAATATGTAAAGGAGTGAAAGACATCATGCACATTAGTTTTAGACCACAAAACTCATTCTTTGCCCCTTGCATTTTCCTTTCTTTCAGTTTCAAAAAATCAGATGCCTACCATCTTATGATAACTGCTGTACATGAATGGAATTACTGTACTGTGACACAAGGGCTTTTTAGCAACCTTCAAACCCTTAAAAAAATCAAAGTGAATACCACAGTTTTGCAAAATATGGAGATTTAGTTTATTTTTGTCATCACCAGACAAAAAATCTCTGAAAATCTATTCTTCTCTTATATAAAAATTATGCTGACAGATAAGTCTAGGCTGGTGAAATTGTAATGAAATTAGTTAAAATATTGAGTTTGAAGTTACGTTGTATAAGTTTTGAAATATGGCCTACTGAAGCTGGAACAGCCTGACCATGGCCTGATGCATAACAGTGTTGATTGTTTAGACCAAGGTCTCAGAACCATGAGTCAATTTTGTCAGAATTTCACAGTAAAAGTTATTTTAATTTGTAGTAAAAACAGTACTGTATGTTGTACAGTACTGATCAAATACTTGTATGAGAATTTTGATGAAATGTGTTGTAGTTATGTTGAATTCTAAACCCATACCTAGATATATTAAAAAAATTAACGTTTTTTCCAGTTTTCATCATTGTTTTACCAGCAAGCTCCCTTAAGAAGTTGTGGTGAATTATCTATGAAGATGTACAAAAACAGTTGCTATTCTTCCTGAGAATATTTGTTTAGGCTTGAAGTCCATAGGGCTTAGACACATGAATTTTCTGATCAGCTAAAGAATTAAGGAAATGGTTATTTTTAAATGATAAAGGCCCTCAGTAAAATCTCTTATTGCCTAATTACCATTAACCTTTACGTAAACATCTGTCTCATACTGTGTTCTACGTCAGTATTGTGCATCTTGACTAGAATTTATGGATTTATACAATTGACTTACCAAGTAATTACATAGCTATGAGCTTCCTACCTACGGCAGCCTAAAAATTCAAAATTTGCGGTAGCGCTAGTGCTTGTTCAAGTGCAGGTACATGCCCTGCCCACTATTGGGGACTGAGGAACAACCATGAAGAAAGCTTCAATTTGTTATCTGCCGGCTGCTGAGTAACATCGGTGGTTTTTTGGCGGCCTACCTCATCGTTTTTTGGATAGATGGCCGAATTGCATTAATATGGCCATTTTCCATACATAGTGATCAATTGCTTGCCCTTTAGCTGCATTTTTCTCAGTTTCTGGATAGTTTTCCGGAGTTTTTGGTGAAATACTATGTTTTCGTACTAGCGCACGTAGATTAATTATCCTTGATTGACTTATTTAGTTAAACTTAGGAATATCTGACTCTAGGTCTTCGAGTGTTAGGTTTTGCATTGAAGGATGAAAGACTAGGTTAGTGAAGTCTTGCTATGACTCTCACACTAAGTGCATAAAGTGTAGAGGGAAAATTTGTGATGGGGAAACTACTTGTTTAGAATGTAGAGATTGGGACAGTAAACAATGGAAAGTTTTTAGGTCTCATCAAGAAAAAAATGGATAAAGACAGGAAGAGAATGGTGCCTATTAGCACCAGAGATAAAGCCAGCTTAGATCCTGTAGAAGTAGCAGATCTTGAAGATATTTCTGTCTCTTCTTCTTCTAAGGTCTCTATATCATCTCCTATTCTTATCCCCTCTACTCCTATTTCATGTACTCCTGTTCCAGGTTCCCATGCTCCCGATCATGACACTATTGCCAGCCTTGAATCAAAGTTCGATAAAAAGTTAAGAGCCTTGAATCAAAGTTCGATAAAAAGTTAAGAGTTTTTAGCAAACACTGTGATGGAGTTAGGGTCTTCTTTTAGAGCCTTCATGGAAAAAGGCAATGCCCAAAGTGTTAGCGCAGTGCAAAGTGTTGCGGAGGTGGCTGCCCGTCCCACTGGTACTCCTAGGCGAAGGTCCCTGTCCTGCTGCTCGCACTGGGAAGAAGACATACCAGAGGCCCAAGGGAGGCCAAGGGAATTTGCATATGGACATCGCCCCCTCTGTTGAGCCTGTTGCCCGGTCCCATGCTACAACTGAGCGCCACTGGAAAGGCGTTTCATTCAGTGTTCATCGTTTGTCGTCGGATTTCTTAAGACTCTGAGCTGGACTCGAAGCGTCAGCAGCATAGATCTGTCTCCTGACTGTTGAAGAGACACTCTGCTGTGGCGGACAGCTCCCCTCTGCCTGTCAAGAAATACAAGGAGGCTAGTGTTAGCCCTCAGCCCTCCTGCAGTTTCGCGGCGCCTCCCTCTACATCTGCTCGTTCAACTCCATCGGTCTGGGACAGTCCGGACTCCATCTCACACTGACACGATGCACCGACTTGGTGCCAGTCACGCCTCAGGCGCATTCTTCGACTCAAGAAGAGGACTTGTCGCTTGCTCCTATTAAATGACAATTAGATGACCTAATGTCATTCTTGAAAAAGAACCCAGCTGTCGCCAAGTCGAAAGACACCTCCTTGTTGCCAGTTTTCTTCCAATGATGAAGTAGGACAGGATTCTTCCCCTTCGTCGTCCTACTCTGCCTTATTGACAGTTTTCTGGACTTCTTCACTCCTGTTGTTCCAGTATCTCCTAGTTCAACTTTCCTGATGAGGAAACTTCCCTCAGACAATGCAAACCTGCTGAAATTAGTGCTCTCTTCGCCGGTGAAAAAGGTGCTTTGAGAAATAGATGTCTGGCTGGCCTCGAAGAGGGATCAGGGAAAAGCAACTTTTGCTTTTCTGCCCTGCAAGTTGGTCAAGGAAGCTAATGTTTTTATGAAACCAGAGAAGCTCCTTCTCTGGGAGTTTCTGCCTTCTCCCAGGGAACATCTCTGGCCTAATATATGTGACACATTGGTCGGCCTTTTCCGCAGCAAAAGCAGTGTTCTCCTCCCTGAACTAGACCATGTGACCAGGAACTTATTGAAGATTTTAGAGGTGAGTAGTTTCCTCGACTGGACTATTGGCGGGTTGGCCAAGAAAATGGAGGATTGTCCTTCACTAGCAAAGGATTTCATGACAAGACTGGTTGGGAGTACTATCATGTGCAGATAAAGCAGTAAGGGACAATTCAGCGCAACTTCGCCTCTCTCTTTTCAATGTGTGTGCTGAAAAAGAGAGAATTATGGTGTTCATTCGCCACCAAAGGGGTGACCACTACTCAAAAATTGGCTCTGTTGTTTTCTCCTATAAATAAAGCTCATTTGTCCCCTCAAGACTTAGTGCAAGAGATCTTGACATCGCTTCAGAAGAAGTCTACAAATGATCTGCTGGCACAATCTACCAAACGTCCCAGAGACTCCCTGACCGTGACTACGAGGTCGTTCTCTCTCCTCCAATCCTAACCCTTTTGTGGGGGAAGACAGAAGATCCAACCCAGACCTTGCTCGAATCTGCGACCTCCTTCAAGATCTATTAAGAAGTCATCCTTCAAGCCAGCAACCAAAAAGTGAAGTTCTAGTCCTTCACGCTCCGTTAGGAGCCAGAATGCGCCTCTTTTGGAGAGAATGGAGTCGAAGAGGTGCTGATCCTTGGGTGGTCAAGGTATTGAAAGAAGGTTATGCCATTCCTTTCAAGGAGAACCCTCCTTTGGCCACACTCGCTGCAAGACAAGAGGAACGCCAACCAGAGGCAGTATCTATCTGCAGCGCTCCCTTGCCAGGTAAGGAACAACAAGCATTGTATCAATGCTGGCAACTTTCTATGTCAAATTCATTATCTTATTTAATGTTTTAGTATAGAGTATGTCCAAAGATCCCACCTTCTTCCAGTGTGGAATCAGCTATCAGCTGACATTTTTATGATAAAATTTTTTACTGCTGGGGTAAGTCACATATAAAATGACATTTTTATATATAAAATAAAGTCATTTAAATGTCATTTTTAAACTGTAGGAGAGAACAAGAGAAAAAGGAAGCAATTCTTTAGTTTTTATCTTTAATACATTATTGTAAGTAATTATATATAAAATTTTATTTTAAATTATAAAAATGTAATTTTAAATAAATCAGTGTATGAAATGTGGACATGAACAAGTTATTCAGATTTGTTCCAACAGGAATATGAAATAAATGGAAGTAAATGAAAGGGTTGCTTTAGTTTTTATCTTTAAAAGTACATTATTACAAATTACTTTTAAGATTTGTTATTTTTTTTTAATACTGTACTTGCATTTTAATTTCCCTGTGGTTGTTTATCATAACCTCTTTGCCTATACAGTAATTATCCGTTTTCTACACTAAAAAGTTATTCCAGGCATTTCAGTCTGATTACTTGAAAATGGAAATTGGTTGGTATTGTTGCAGTGTCCCTGAATCAGCAATTTATTATTTATGGGGACATGTTGAAGCAAATTATTCAGATTTGTTCTTCATTTCACTTGGTGTGTTTTCATCCTTACTGAGTAAGTTAACAGTGACTGTTTCTTCAATTGGAAAATGAGCATTGGTCTAAATAGCTTTTCTTTGGGTTTGTTCCTATTTGATGAGAAAGTTTCAAATTTACTTTGGTAATTAGCCCCAAGTAGTTCCTGTAAACTAATGTATATAAGCTCTTATTGCTTCCTGCCTTCCCCATTCTTCCCTCTACCATATCAGAACTGACCCTTCAGTTAATGACCCTGCATGGCTATGACTGTTTTGATCGCTCATGTAAGGAATGACCCTAATGACTGTTTTGAAAAGGAGAGTATCATGCCTCTCACTCAAAATTTGACTTTTATGGTCAGGGAAGATTTATTTTTTTTGCTGGGTCCAGTTTCATCTGACTTGTGATGCTGTATGGGCTTTCATTTTAATTTCAGCCTGTGGTTGTTTATCAATCCTTCAACCTCTTTCATGCCTAAAGGAAAATGCATGAATTTTGAATTATGGACCGTTTTCAAATCTGACACTTTGTAAAGATTATTCCAAACCAAATAAGAAAGTATTTAACAGAACTTTAAAATTATCTATGAAAATGGAAATTGTTGTTTTGATAAAAATTTGATATCACAAAAAATCATTTAGAAAGCTGTCATGCAGGAGACTGACATCAGTGCCAAGTAAGGCCAACAAAAATTTATTGGAAATGTTTGAAGTGTTCTACAAGTTTGAATTTTAATTTTGTCTTGTGATAATGTATCCATAAAGTTGAAATTTATTTTACCAAAATTGCCTTTGTTTCAGAAAATATTCACTTTTTGAAACTCTCAGTGAACATGCATTGGCATTTTTTGGAATAGTTTGATTTTAATTTTATAATGTATATAAAGTTGAAATTTATCCAAATTATGTTTCAGATCCACTTTTAGTGAACATGCTTGGCATTTTTTTGGAATAGTATTTAGGATATGGAAAATATCCATCCTGTAATTTGACACAGATTAAAGAATTCTATGCAGTTATGCTTAGCTAAATCTGGAATCTTTTAGTTTCATGAATACAGTGCTGTGATTATTTTATCCAGACAATATTTCTATAGATATTCAGTGTTTCTTAAGCTTAAATCAGAAGCAAATTTTATCCACCACTTAAATCTATATGAAACCTGGAAATCTTCTGATGCACAATGATGTGAACATCCAGAAAAAATATGTAACCTTGGCCATCAAACATCTGGTATATCCACATGGTTTCCTGAGACTTTTGAAGGAATTTCTTTCAAAGTTAGCCCATGGAACAAGTTTTGTCTTTTTCTTTTTGTGCCCTTTCAGAGTGTTTTTTACATGTTCCAGAATGTGAATTTCTAAATAAAGGAGGATTTGGAACTCCTTTATGACACAAATATAGCTTATGACTGGAGGATTGGATGATCTCCTAAAGTCATTGCACAAAGTGAAGATCAATGGAGATAAAGTAGGCAGATCTATTCTGAGCTCTGTAATTTTTTATAACAATAGTTTATGCCCTATGAGTATAGTTCTAGGTTTACTGGAAATCTATGGAAAATATTTGAATAATTAACTTTTTTCATATCGTGCAGGTTTTAACGGAGAAGCATCATGAAGAAGCAGCTAGAAATGAATATAACTTTGATCACCCAGATGCCTTTGACTTTGAGTTGGTGGTTAAAACCTTGGGGAGATTACGGGAGGGGAAAAAGGTGGAAGTGCCTATATATAATTTTGTCACTCATCGTCGAGAAACAAAAACGGTAAATAATTTGTTACCATATTTTAGTCTTATAATAGTTTGTGTGAGTTGTATTTTTAAGTCAAATCTATCTTCTTTCAATGTGTTACTGAAATTTTAGGATATGATATCTCTCTGTTCAAATGGTTAGGTATAATTTTTTTAAATGATTTTTTTTTATTTCCAGAAAACCATGTATGGTGCCAATGTCATAATATTTGAAGGAATTCTGGCATTTTATAGTCCAGAAGTGCTAAAGGTATGTATTGTATATACTGTATGCCTTTTCAGTAATTGATATTTGATAAAGTTCCTTCATACCTGATTTACTATATCTTTGTTACTCTTTTCAACACATTATCAATCAGAATGTTTTTAGGTTAGGAAAGAAGTTTGTTGGTTATGTTCTAGTAGAGGACATGTATTGTTTTAGCTATGCTCCCAGGATGTTGTTGGACTGTTGTTCTCCTTTCTTAATGTCAGCATACTCCTAGGACCTTTTATCTTCTAGACAGATTTGATGAAAGTGGTTACATCCTTTTCTCCAACAAGAATTCTAATTTAGCCAACCATCAATAGTTATCATTTTTCCCATCGTTCAGTGCCACTGTTTTGGGCAAGGAACTTTCGTTAGCTCTTATTTAGTTGAGGTACCAGTTGCTACTCTGCTCTAAGCCAGAGCTTCTACATTTCCTGTATTGCAAGGCTGTGTGATGGTTTTCCTGGTAGTTCCAAAATATGGTAAGTAATGAAGACTATATTATAGTCTACAGTACCCTGGAGGTAGTCTACCAGTTGTGTGAAAATCTGACTCATTCTTTCTTCCCTCTCTTAGCATGTATGTTATTGCACTGCAGATTTTGAGAAAGATCATTAATACTGAAGTGCAAATCATCAAATTTACATTTAATGGTCTCAGGTCATTGATTGATTACATGTAAACTGCAGTTTCTTTATGCAGTCATATGAATGTCTGTCTGTTTATTCCATCTTTCTCTCTGACATTGTGTATTGTTACATATTTTATTCCAGGGGTTGAAGAAGTTAATATCCCTTAATACTGTATAACGAGCCCTGTAAGGGGTAGTACCATCAGTGCACCTCACACAGTGCACTGTGGGTACTACTTAAGATTCTTAATGATAACAATACATGAAAGGTGGCGATAACAATGTTGGAGATATTTACGTAAAACATTATCATGAGAATCTGTGTTTCTCTCAGCCACATGGTTGTTGTTGTTCAGACCATGCAAGCACAGCAGAATGGGGTTAGATGCAGAGTGCTAGGATGAAGGTTAGAGTGGAAGCATTCTGTTCTGCTAAAGTCAGGTGTTGCAACTTGGGTAGTCGTAGTACATGAAATGAGGCAACTTATGATAACTGGTTTTGAATGAATAATTTTTTTTCTATTATAAAAACTGCATTTATAAGATAATCAGAATTTAAGATACAAAACTTATTTGGAAAAAGAAGTTTAGAACATAAATGCATATCGTAGGGTCTGTTGTTTATTTTTCTAGTTTGCGACCTGTTGTTTTAATTGTGTTAAGATTACTTTTTACTGTATATATATTTTGTTTTACTGTAATGTCAATGTTTTATGTTTCTCTCAGCTCCTAGACATGAAAGTCTTCGTAGATACAGATTCAGACGAAAGATTAGTTAGACGTTTGCGAAGAGATATTGCTGACAGAGGAAGAGAGCTAGACGGTGTCCTCAAGCAGTACTTTAAATTTGTCAAACCGGCGTTTGACTATTACATTGCTCCTTCAATGGTCAGTATTCTGCATTCTTCAGTTGTATCACAAATAATATTTACTGTATACAATTGAAAATTTAAATGATTCTTGTAAATAAATCTGATATAAGAAGTGAGGACTGTGAAAATGAAGACTTTGAGGTAAATATTGCTCTTAATAAAGTTACAGTTAAAGTTATACCTGCCTTTTCATCAGGTTCATGCAGATATCATTGTTCCTAGAGGTGGTGAAAATGAAGTTGCCATTAACCTCATCGCCCAGAATGTCATGACACAATTACAACAGGTAAGCTAGATTCATTTGGTGTTAATTTTTCACTGGTTGGATTGCAATTAAGAATACATTGTAGCTGATAAAGCTGCTGTGTGATATTTTTCTGTTGAAAGGGTCTTGTTGGCATGGAAGATAAATCATTATGTATAAGGTCATGCATCACTTGATATCAGGGTATGCAAGACAGTACAGTAAAACCTCATTATTCCAGATTTTTCAGTTTTCTGGTTTAACCAAATTTGTTTCATAAAGTATACCCTAGGCAAGTTGATATTAACCTAGTTTGTTTCATATAGTCTGGTAGCCTAGGCTCACTAATAAACATACCAAGTGTTACCAACACAATTTTGCATTATTGGAGGGTCATGATACTTCATAGAAATATTTTATAAGTGAAATATGCCTAGCAGTTTTTTTTTTTTATACTAAATAATTCATCTACTGTGGTTGCCCTGACTTGAGTTTTCTTGTAAGCAGGTATCCGAGACTTGGCTTATTTCATGTATGTGCAAGGTTAGGCTTTAACATCTTTCATAATAATGATCATAGGCCTAAATCTCTAGGATTCTGTGAATAAGCTTCTGCATTTTATTTTTACTGTATTCTCTATGACAGAGTTTTTATTTATTCTGCTTTAATAATGTATTTTGTTTATGTGTTTTTGTAAAGGATAATAGTTTACTAGCATTAAATACCATACATGTCATGTGTACTGTACAGTATATGGTTTAAATTTAACTGTGCATATGTATTTTTTCCTTTTATTTTTACAGAGAGGTTTTAAGCTTCGTGAAAAACTAGCACATGCCAACTTAGGCATTGTTAGACCAAATTCCCTCCATCTTCTGCCATCCACACCTCAGATTCGTGGACTACATACATTCATACGCAATAAAGATACCCCGCGAGATGAATTTATTTTCTATTCTAAGAGGTTAATAAGATTGGTCATTGAACATGCTCTGGCAATGCTGCCATTTACGGTAAGTATCAGAGCTAATGCTTTGTGGGGATCACTGAGTAAAATATAGTTAGTTATACCTGCATGGTGTTGACCCCTTGTGGCCGGGTGACATATATATATATGTTTACCTTATAGCTTTGGGGTGGATTCTGGGTCACATATATATGTTCAAGAGTTTGTGCCATACAGTATGAATGAGTTGTGCTGGAAAAATGTTTCATGTGCCTTAAATCACTAGTGGCAACTCTTCAGATAGCAATAGTACGTGAGTCAGAGTCGGGTAGGAGAGATTCAGTCTTGCTTGAGGTGGTATAGGAGAATGTTGTGCCAACTTCCTATCCAAGGTTGACTGGTAAATATTTTACAATAAATATACTGTACTCAGAATTTGTTACTGATTTTAGTTCTTATCTAGTATGATATTGTGTGAGCTGAGATTATATTACAAAATAAAATCAAATAAAAAATATTAGAAAAAAACACATAGATTGGTAAAATTAGCATACTTTTACGACTTGGAAAAGAAGCCCCACGCTTGGTTGGAAATATTCATTTTCAACTTCTCCTGGAAGGCACAGAAAATTTTCTAGAATTTTTTGTTCTTTTACCATGTGCTTATGCATATCTTCCTCTTTCCATTGATTTTTTTTTTTTTTTTTTTTTTTTTTTCAAGTGGCCATCCTTAAATTTAGCCTGAACTGGGAGGGTTAATGATATTGTTTGCAAGATCCTTCCCGCTAATCTGTTCTCAAAGGTTTTGGAATGTGGTCATCAACAGTTGCCTTGTTTTCATAGTTTTCTCTAAACTGATTTTTACTTCTTTAGAATTTGAAAAATTTCAAAAGTCCATCCTAATATTTTGCTCAACTCTCTTCAACCTTTTTAAAAAGCAAAAATATTGATCTTCTGCTGGAGCCTTCATCTAGAGTGATGTTCTCTTCATTACCTTTCTGATCACAAGTGGATAACATTCTCAGAATGAAATAAAGCTACATCAGATAGAGAAGTCATAATTTAATATTGCAATACACTCCCTGAACACCTGAATTAACCCTGGTCACCTACCAGTCCGAACTACATCCCCATAGCTTTTACCCACTAAGTGGGTAATTAACTGTCAGCGTTACCAACGCTTACAGGAAATCTTGTCAAATGAGTTGCTTTTTGTTCGCCATGCTGTGTGGGTATGTCCCACATCAGGCGAACTTTTGGTCATTTAGCCCGACCCCCATTTCAGAATTTGAACATCAGACCACGATTTGGACTGTT
This sequence comes from Macrobrachium rosenbergii, assembly GCF_040412425.1. Taxonomy (NCBI): domain Eukaryota; kingdom Metazoa; phylum Arthropoda; class Malacostraca; order Decapoda; family Palaemonidae; genus Macrobrachium; species Macrobrachium rosenbergii. The sequence goes on from NC_089744.1 coordinate 2,156,957, forward strand.
TTCAATGCATTTTCTCCTGGATGGATACTTTATTGATGGGATTTGGAACTTCTCTTCCGATTTTGACTTTGGGACCGGTACTTTGGACTCAATTGGATGAGTCAAACAAGAAGATGTTGTCATCTGCTAGCGCTGATACTTCCACTTCGTGTACATCTTCGACGACAGAGCCTTCTACTGCTGGAGATGCTGACGCTTATCGGCCCTACACGTCCTGCAAGCGTAGGATGAGTGCCCTCAAACACGATCGACATTCTGTTTATATTTTATGTAGGAAGAGGCTGTGTAGTATCAGTCAGATAGGCAGCGAGTCTTGGTCGGTAGATTAGATGGAAGAATTATTCAAAAAGAAAAGTTAGAGGACAAGTTACTAGCTGAGTATGTCTAGTTTATTGTTCTAGCTTTATGACTAAATTAACGGGATAGTCTTCAACTTTATCTTCGACTTCGTCTTCTGCTGCCTTCTCCCCTTCTTCCGAGGCTTGCTGACCAAAGAAGAGGAAGGCTGCCTCTCCCTCCCCTAAGAAGTCCCGCCATTGGGCTTCTAAGGGGCTGCCTCCCTTCATGGGAAGGCAATGGAATCTCTTGTCGGCTCTTCCCGGCCTTCGGGCTCAGGAACCGAATTGCTTACCCTAGGGTCTTGCGTTTCAGGAGTCGTGGGTGTGCAGACTTCGGTTTGCGCTCCCACCGCCATTCTAGGGGTTCCGCTTCTAGACTGGTGATGCGTTGGGTGCTCAACTTTGTCGAGTCACACCGAGTGCTTGAGAATCTTCTAAGTCTCATGCATCCCAAACCATTGTCGGAGAGACCTCTCACCATCCCATTTCAGGCACAGGGCGAGAGAAAGAACCAAGACATGCAGGTGTCTTGGTTCTTCCTGCCAGTACCGAGTTTTGAGTGCTCGGTCAGTTCCGAAACAGTGCTCGGTCAGGTTCCTATCCTGGTGTCTCAGTCCCTAGGGTTCGAGCTCCTGAGGAGGCAAGGAAGAGGTTCCCTTCAGAGGTCCTGTGGGACTTCTGAGGTACTACCCCTCTTCGGAGAGGCAGTGCATTCTCTCGTTTGGCTCTTCCCGGCCCTTGGGGTTGGGAACCGATTCGCATTCCCCATTGGGGTCTCATGTCTCGGGTGCCTGGAGTGCGCAACCTTTCGAGGCTGCGCTCTCGATTCCAGTTCTTAGTAGTCTGCGTCTAAGACTGATTCTGTGCCTGTCTCTTTGGTTTTCTTTGGAAGCTGAGAGGAGCTTACTCCCGATGATTGTTCTTACGAGATCTGGGAGTCTCGCCAAGCGCTTGGACTCCTTGGAATCTCAAGCATTCAGTGAGCGCTCGGACTTCTTGGAATCTCAAGTGCTCAGCGAGCGCTCAGATTCCTTGGGATCGCAAGCGCTCGACTAGTGAGTCGTCAAATGTCCGGGATTCTATTGAATCTCGGGCACTCCCCAAACCAGTACTAGTATGTTTGCTCTCTGGTCTGGTTTAGGCGCAGGACAGAAAGTGTCGAAACATTCAGATGTTTCAACACTTCCTGCCTGCTTTGTTTTGAGTGCTCGGTCAGTTCCGAAACTCATGTCTTGGACCCTTGGATTCGAGCACTCGGGTTAGCAGACAAGAATCCCTTTTAAACCTTCTTCTCGAGGGGCTTTATCCTCGGAGGAGATTAAAGCATGTCTTGAGGACAGTGCTAGTTCACAGCCAAGCTTTCCCAGCTCGGCTCGGCTCAACCATCCTTGCTCACCCAGCCACTGATCGCATTTATGTGATCGGTTCGGCTTGGCTCGCTCGCCCAGCCCCTGGTCGTGTTACAAGACTGGCTCAGCTTGCTCGCCCAGCCCCTGATCGCATTTACGTGATCGGCTTGGCTCTTGTGGTCCGGCTTGCTTGCCCAGTCCCCGAATACATGGTCGGCTTGGCTCGCTTGTTTTGGCAAACCGAATGCCATTGAGGTTCTCCGTCCTTCAGGAGACTCAGCTCAAGGGAACTTTTGCTCTCTTCAGGTTAGCGCTTCGCCGTGGTGTTAGCGCTCTCCTTACTCCATGCTGCCATCATCACCTCTGGTTGATGATTGCCCGCGGTTGGCCTCTCCTGCTGGCTCTTCTAGCAAGACAGGTAAGAGTGCTTTTCTCCTCTCCTCTTCCCTCAAACCCTTTCGGTTGCTGCCAGGGGATGCAAGTTGGATACAGAGGACTCTGACGAGTTTTGTTTCTTATCGAAGTTCTGCTACATGGATCTGTGTCTTGGGCTTGGCTCTCGGATCAGTTCGCAGTGTATCCAAGTAGCTGAAGATGGTTTCTTGGTTCTAGCAAGGTTATCCCTCCAAGGAGGAGAGATTGGGAGTGTCGCGCCCCTGGAGGACGCAAGGGTCTTCTTTGGGATACGGACACCCTCGATTTTATTTTTGCAGAGATCATCATTGCGATTTGTCAGCACAATGATCTCAGGGAGAGGACCACGGTATCCCCATGTGAATAACACTTCACTGCTCCTTGCAGTGGGTTTTGTTGGGGCTACCACAGTCCTTGCTTGCTATAAGGGCTTTCTCGACCAGATGAATGCCTTTTCCCTGGACAAGGAGTTCATTTTGGTCGAGCCACCCAATCAAGTTCCTTCCCCTTCCTCTTCCTCAAAGAAGCGATTCTTCTTGCCTCGAAGGGATCTTATGCCGACTAGCAGATTGTCCTGGCTCTGGCTCGTCCGGACTCAGATCTCTCACTGTTTCTCTTTGACATGAAGGGTGTCCCCTCTTGCAACAAGAGACAGCGAACCTGGAGGACACCGCTATGGTGTTCCTCCAGGCAGTCTCCTGATGAATCTGTGATCCTTCACTTTTTCAAGGCTTTGCCTTCTCGTATGCGATAATTCCTGAAGAGGACTCTGCCTTCTAGAGACTGTTCCAGTCTAGTGGTGGGTTGACCTACTCAGCACCAGACAGCAACTTGTGGGCAATTCTGGTGCTAAGAAGAGAGACTCTGTCCTGATTCCGATCTCCAGTCTAGTAAGTCCTGAGTCGTCACATTCCCTCAGGAATGGACCTTGACTTGGTTCTGTCTCCCTCTTTCACAGAAAGTAGGTAGATACCGCAGTAGTCAAGGAATGTGCCAGGGCAACTGCCTTGTCCTCTGGGCAATGGCAGGCTAGCCCCTCCTCAGCCCCTAAGAAGTGTCAGGCTCCAAGGGCACTCACAGAACATCCAGCCTTCCTCATTCTCTTAGAAAGTGCACGTACGTGTGTCTCTTTCAACCCTCTTTCCAATTGGGAAGAGGCCAGAGGGAGGAGAGGAAAGGAGAATGCTCGGAATGGCGTTCTCCTCCTGCTGGTCTCTTGATGAAGGAATTACTGTCAAGCCATTGGACTATATGACAGCAACATGGGCGAGACCTGGCAGTGGATATCCTACAGGAGAAGTATCTGTTTTCTTCCAGGTTTCAGCCACCTTTCATCGAACTTCTGTTCCGTCTCCTCTCCCGTGTTCCTGACTTTGGGAGCAGCCAGTCTGGCTAGAGCTAGTCGTCTTTGGTGTCCTGTCATCGCTGCAGAAGCTGTCCCGTCGGGCAGCTTCGCCTTTGATTCTCTTCCAGGTCTTAATCCTTTCCTCCTCTCTTGAAGGATGAGGGAGGATTTAGGCTGGTGCTTGATCAACAGGAACCTCAGAGTGTGTCTGCATATTCTCCTTGTGACATGCTTCTGTTCTCAGATGCACCGACCGGAGAATAGGCGCACACCTGTAAGACTGTTGTCTTCGAAGTGTGAGACCAAAATGATAAGCACCTGCTCATCAACATCCTGGGACTCAAGGCAGTTTCCTTGCCCTCTGAAAGTTTCAGGATCGGCTTTTTGAGATACTCTGGGGTGTTGTTGGGCAACAGCACCACAGTAGTGGCATATGTCAACAAACAAGAGGGTCTCGTTTCCCTCCTGTTGCTTCGGTTGAATTTGCAGGTGCTCGAGTGAACTGTAGTGCACTCTGTAGAGCTGCCAGCCAGATACATTCCAGGCAATGAGATGTATTGACAGGCAAGCTCAGTCTCTGGCATTGAGTGACGGGGACAGAGAGCTCCCTTCACACAAATCTTCACAGAGAGGTTGCTCGACTTGAGGGCTCCCTATCATCTTTCTGTTCGCCTCCCGGCTCACCAGAAGTCTGCAGGTCTTCTGCTTCATCACACCAGACCCATGGACTGCTACAGTAATGCATGCTGACACAGTGGGACAACCTCAATGTCTTCATCTTCCTTTCGTATTTGTCTAACTCACAAGGTGTTCAGCAAAGTGTCATTCACCCCGAATTTAGATGAATGCTAGAAGACTTCACCTTTTGCCCGACCTGCTAGCTAGTTCCTCCCTGACCTGACCTCTGTCAGCAACACATGAAGCAGTTCCTCAGGCAGTACAATCCCTGTGCTTTCATGACTAGAGACTATCCAGCTTCCCTTGCAAGCATAGGCTTCTCACCAAGCGGCAACAGCTGGTCTCTCCTCCTCCTCCTGCTTCTCTTCCTTGGGGCAGAGAATGGCTCGAACCGAAACTTGCTGGAACTGCCATCTGATGCAGTAAGCTTACACATCGACCACCCGTTCTATTTTTCTTTCCTAGAATCATAGAAGCAATCCCGCTCCTTCCTCTAGCAAGAGGAGGAAGGAGACCCTGGCAAAAAGACAACTCTTTTCTGGTTTTTTGCCTTACTGCCTCCGACTCTTTAGATTCTTCCTAGCCTATTTTCGTATGAGTTACGATTCCTCACTCATTCAAAAAGGTCCAGAAGCCTGACAATTGATCTTGCAGTTCCTATACTCCAATCAGTATGTCAGAGGCATGGTACTCCTCCTCACTCTTTCGACCAGGAGTAGCCCAGGTGTGGTGAACTCCAGTCAGTTCACTCAGATTCCTCCCTCCAACAAGTGAGTCATCCTAATGTAAAGGACCGATGGTTTGTATATCGTGTAGGAACAAATCACAATTTTGTAAAGTAAATTGTATTTTTCCTAACTATAGAAACCTGAAGTCCTTTACATTACATTATGCCTGCCTCATGCCACCTCTCAATCCAAAACCATGGCCGAAAGGCAAATTGGAATGTTTACATCTGGGCAGGTAGGACTCCCGCCTACTGGATGCTAGTTACTGCCTAACCCCCTTGTTCATGAGTTTTAATGGCCGTTTCCAGTTTCGCTGTAAGTAATTCCTAATGTAAAGGACCTCAGGCTTGTATAGTTACGAAAAATACAATTTACTTTAAAAAATGTGATTTTGGTTGTTTTTAATAGCTTCACATTATTAACAATTTGACTTTGTCTTGAAGTTGTGTAGATTTAGCTTCATGAATTTTGGTTGTTGTTGTTTTTCTGCATTTCATGTTATCAGCTTGACTTTATCTTGCAGTTTTGTACAGTTGGCTTCATGAATTTTGGTACACATCATAGCAAGTTAAGGAGACATCTGGAAACACCACAGTGTCGTTACTTAATATTGGTATTAAGCATTACTTTGTCATTTGGGAATTTGTCATATGTTGACCTGTTCAGCAACCTTAGTTCAACAGAGGGAAATGATCTACTATATTGCTCAACAGAACGATGTTACCTACTACGTTCTCGAGTTACCAGATGTCTCATGAGCCTGCTGTTATGTGTACTGAAATTCTTGAAGCCAACTGTATTTTAAATTTTTCCTAGTAACATAGATTTGTTTTTTCTAAGTTGCTAAACTTCATAAATCAATCTTCAGAATTTTAGAAAACGATAGTTGTTTAAAGTTTGTATAAAAGGAAAAGATATGCAGTATATGGCAATGAAGAAAGGCATGTATGCCCTTGAATCCTCTACTTTTTTCTAAAAGTTATAACAGAGTTCTTTAATGAGATTGTTCATTGGAGCAGGAGTAGAGGGGTTTGTGGAATTTCAGAAGAGTGATAGTCAGGAGAAAATACAGAAAGCCACCGGTTTATGACAGGGTTCCGTTCTGATGCCGCGTCGTAAGCCGAAAATCTTCGTAAACCGAAATAATGGTTGAAAATCATTAGAAAACCTTACTTTTAATCCTTTGAGTATCCTTTGGGTATCTTGAAAATTACATAACCTGCATTTTTATTGAGTCTTTCATAAAAAAACCTTCCAAAATTTTACCATTTTGCCGTTTTGGAGCCAGAGAGAGAGAGAGAGAGAGAGAGAGAGAGAGAGAGAGAGAGAGAGAGAGAGAGAGAGAGAGAGAGAGAGAGAGACCACTTCTACCAGAAAAGACTTGAGAATTTCACAGAACTACAGTGCTCCCCATTTTTACTTTAAGTATCATCCTACATCAAATATAGCTTAAATTATTATCCTATTACTACTGTATTAATCTTTGAAATTATATTATCAATATCATTTCAAAGTCATCTTAAACATTAGTGCCCTTTTCCAGCCAGCCAGCCAGCCAGAGAGAGAGAGAAATTATCACTACAACTTATATTCAGCCAATCTTGTTCTGGGATGGGCAAAAAGAGAGAGAGAGAGGTTTATCTCTTTAATCTCTCGAGGAATGTTCATCCATTTCTCTTTACTGCAGCTGACAACAACAAAAAATTGTTTTTTCTTTTTCTTCCAAAGATGTACTACTACCTTTACTATGCATTTTTAAAACACTATGAACACACACACACACACACACACACAGTGTGCACAGGTAAAGAGACTCGAATTAGCAGTATCTTTTCCTGAGAGAGTGAAGGGCTGAACTAAGTATTTATTTATATATCCATCTATTTCTCATTCTATCTTTTAGCATGAAAGAGAGAGAGAGAGAGAGAGAGAGAGAGAGAGAGATGAGAGAGAGAGAGAGAGAGAGAGAGAGAAATGTTCAGAAATGTCAAGTAATTTGACATAGTTGACAGTTCCTTCCTCCTCCATAGCTTCAAAGCTTTGGGCAGAAGACAGGGTGTGATATTTCTTTATTTAAAAATTGAAATAATTTACTTGAAAAGTGCATAAATGTTATAGTTACAGTATACAGTATTATATTATTATTATTTAATCTTATTAATATTTGAAAATTAGCACGTATTGTTAGGCAAGTCATTTATTTATCATACAAACATGGTTAGTCCTCACCATCTCCCACAAATTTGTAAAAAAATTCTCATGCTGTCATCCTCTCTCTCTCTCTCTCTCTCTTATCTCAGAGAGAGAGAGAAAAAAAAAATATTACTCACCCTCCTTTTAGTGTATGCAAAGCCCGTGAAGTACAAGCTTTGTGGTTGGTTAAAATCCCACCCTTCCTGCCAATAGCATGTCGTCAAGGAGGGTGAGAGGGGGAGGAGGGGGCTGTTACAAGTCCTTCTGGCCAATAGCGTATCGTCATGGTGAGAGGGGGTTGCTACAGGCTTTGTTATTGGCTACTTCTAATCCCTCGAGCTGATATCGTGTCGTCATGATGACTACGTCGAAGCAATAAAAAAATTGTAACAGCAGATGATGAAATTTTAATATATTTTTATGTTTATATACAGTAATCCTTATTTCTATGAAGGATATATGCAGTACAGAGAGAGACAGAGACAGAGAGAGAGAGAGAGATATGGACGATTGGCCATACTTAAATCTCAAAAGTGAAATTACTCGTGAATTATGGGGAGAGAGAGAGAGAGAGATGGGCAGTTGGCCTTACTTAAATCTCAAAAGAGTGGAATTATTCAATTGTTCGAGGAAAGAGAGAGAGAGAGAAAGAGAGAGGTTGAATGAAGTGATTACATTGATAAGCAGTTTTATGATTTCATGTATTTTAATTTAACTTTTATTGGTACTTTGCTGTGGTTATCCTAATATTAATATTTTAAAATTAGTAAATCTTTTTTTACTATAAAAAATGTATTTAGTCATGAAAATAAAATAAAAATCAGTAATTAGGGAATATTGCTCAATGAAAAAATCCAAGAATGTGAATTTTCTTCTGTCATATGCGTTCACCGAGTCATCTGAAATATTACCGTTGAGAATCGTAAGAAAAACTTAATTTTAATCCTTTGGGTGTCTTGAAAACAAATCATGCATTTTTATTTTTGAGTTTTTCATAAAAAAACCCCTCCAAATGTTGACCATTCTGCTGGTTTGGATGCATATTTCTTCCATTCGTATCGGCGTCGTCTGAAATGCTGTTGAAAATCATAAGAAAACTTAACTTTTAATCCTTTGGGTGTCTTGAAAACAACGAATCTTGCATTTTTATTGAGTTTTTCATAAAAAACACTCCAAATATTGACATTCTGCTGTTTTGGATGGATATTTCTTCCAATTGGCGTTAGACTGGCGTCGTCCAAAATACCGTCGAAAATCGTAAGAAAACCTTATTTTCAATCCTTTGGGTGTCTTGAAAACAATGTTACTTGCATTTATATTGAGTTTTTCAACAAAAAACCTCCAAAGTTTGACCATTCTGCCATTCTGGAGCCATGTTTCTTCCGTCGGATTGGCGTTGTCAGCGTCGTAAACCTGAAACATGCGTTGTAACCCAGGAAATAATTTTTTGAGGAATGTATTTGAAAAGTTAACTCGGAACATTGTAAGCCGAACCCGTCGTAACCTGGAGACTGTCTGTATAATAATTAATAAAGTGTTAGGTTCTAATTGGAGAGCTATGTAATAGGTAATTAGCAGTATAGGGGAAGCACTGGGAATTTTGCATCAAGTGGAATATATCTATATTTTAGCAAACTGTTAATAATTTTTATTTTAACAGGGGTCATGAAAATTCATTTGCTTTTAATGTTGCACATTCCTGTAACGTAGCTTGGAACTATGCCATGATGTGGTGTTTTAGAAATTTTTTTGTTAGTTGTCAGACATGAATAATGCTATGGCATTCTAATCTGGAACTCTGAAGATGCCACTGAAATTTTTGTATGGAAAATATAAAAACAAGATTGATACTGTAGTTCTGAAAGAATTCAGACCTAAGTTCAATTTTTCAATTTTAAGCAGGATGTGATAGTAGAGACTCCTCAGGGTGTTCCATATGAAGGGAAGAGGATTGCAACTGAAAAGATATGTGGTGTGTCTATATTACGGGCAGGAGAGACTATGGAGAATGCGCTCTGTGAGGTACTCAAGGATGTGCGTATTGGCAAGATCCTTATTCAAACCAACCTGGACACTGGGGAACCAGAGGTAAAATCATTTATTAATACACTTCTATTCATTAGTATCCATTACTTTTAGTAATGCAATATTTTTATGCCATAATTCCTTAGTGAGGTTTTATACTCCTAAGATATAATGATTAAGATTGTAGGTAAAAAGTGTGCATTATTTTTTTGCAAATGGCAGAGTGTAAGTTTACTTATATGTAATTTACCAATGTTTCTTTTGTAGTATTGTCTTGATTTTCTCTTTTTCTTGTATGGATTTGTGTTGGTAAAATTGCCATTGAATTTTTTTTGGCAAACAGAAATGTAGTCAAAATGTCATTATTATTTTCAATTTTTAATTAAAATATTGTAAATTGCATGTTTTATCTTTGAACTATAGTAGCCATTAAACATTCAAAATAATCATATCAGTAAAAATAATACATTTATAAAAATAAAGTAAAGATATCAAGTAGAGGTAGCATTGTCATGATAGTTCTGGATTTGTAGCTTTGAATACTATATGATTACAAAATTATCTTGATCTTCAATGCAGTGATTGGTTTTTCTTTGTCTTTGAAATTTTTTATGGTTTTTCTGTGTCTTTGAAATTTTTTATGGGGCTCTTAGCATGGTCTCTTATCATATTTCATGGTACCTAATAGGTAGAACATGTGAACCTAACAACAGTGGCAGATTTTATGGAATAATGAATCTGACCACAGTAACATACCAGACCCATTTTTGGATAATGGCAGCCTTCAAGAACTTCAGTTTATGGAATGAAAGTGTGTTAAAGGCAAACCCTTCATGGCAGCCCTGTGATTGTCATTTGTTTTGACTCTGTGGTCTCATTAAATAATAACAGTGACAATTGAATCTTTTCCTAGTCTAACTCGTCCAAAATGCTACACCCATGCAATCCACCCACCTGTTCACATTCCTCTTCCTGTATAATCCAACTTAAGACCACAAAAAAACCCACAAAATGACTTACAACCCACTGCTTTAGTCAGTACATCAGCTATTTGATCTTTCCCTTTTATCTATCTCGCCTCCTTTATTTCTCCAGATTCTATTGTTTCTCTTATTGCTACAATATCAATTTTTAATCTCTGACTACTTACTCCAGTACTTGATTTTATTGCAGTCATTAGTGTTTTACTATCAGTATTAACCAGTGGTTCTGATTTTCTCCCTCCTACTATCTCTTCCCACAAATGTTTGAAATATATCAATCCTTCTATGGCCTCCCCCACACTCAGAGCTTCTGCTTCAGTGGTGGACTTTGCTACCTGTCTGGATTTCCACCATACGGGACTTCTCTTCTTACCATCTGTTAAGGATATCACACAACCCAATTGTGTATGACCTTCTATGTTCCCAAATGAAGCATCTGCATAGGCTTTCCAATAAATCTTTTCTTCTTCTAACTCTCATACTATCACTTCTCCCATTATGTTCTTAGTTTTTCTCACTATTTTAATAAGCTTTTTCATATCTTGAGTCGTTCCTTCTTTAAAAGCTTTGCTTAATTCACTAACATCATATGATATTTCTGGCGTGGTATGTAGTGATACCCAGTTCAACTGTCCTATCACTGATCTGTACTCCGTTAGCTCCTTTTGTCCTAACACTTTATTACCTGTAAATCTCCTAGCTTCTGGCTTGCTGGTAGAATTTATATACTGCCACTGATTAAGACAAATTCTATTTTCCTTATGCTCTACTATTACTCCTATATACTTAAAACTTCTACTTTCTTGTTCTCTTAATTGCAATTTCCCTTTCAGTTTCCTAAGTGTTTCCTTTAAAAATCCTTCAGTTCCTCCATAGCAAAAATCATCTACATGTGTACATGAAATACCATTAAATACCTTGAGCCCATAAACAGTTTACTCAACTTCCATAATCCACTGCAACCATCTTCACTAGGGGGTTTTAAATATATGTCTCTTTGTGTTTCATCACCTCGTAAATATGCAGTTTTTACATCTAATGTATAATAATTCCAATCTTTCAATATTATTATTGTCAAACAAAACTTTGAAGTTTCTGCATTGCATTTAGGAGTATCTTTTTCCCATTCGGACATTTCTTCAAAACCTCTAGCCACCAATCTTACTTTACATAACCTTTCCCCCCCTTTTTTTTTACCTTTTCTGTTGCTATCCATCTTGTAGATATAGCTTTTTGTCCGTCATTTACCTTTTTTTCCCTCCAACTTTGTAGTTCTTTTTCCTTAGCTTCAATTACGCTTCTATTTTCAAATCTTAGTAAAACTTCTTCATCTTCAGTTTTTTCTACATGACTATCTCTTAAGTTATCCCATCCCCTGTCACCTGACTAAGTCTTCTACATTGTAGGAATCAGCCCAAGATTTGCTTGATCATGTTCCTGCAAGACTTAGAATAGTCCATTCTTTTACTTGTAATGTATTTTTGTTTATAGCTCTAACTCTATTTCCCTTTTTGAATTTGGATATCTCTTCTATTAACTCACTTTCCCCTTCATCTTCCAGTGTTTCCTCTGTCAAATCTCTGTAGCCTCTTCTATATCTGCATTCCTTCTCCAGCCCATTATCGTCTCTTTTCCTTCCTGCCCATCTACAGTCCCTTACTTTGGTGCAGTTCTTCATTGGAGGGGTGGGTAGAGCTTTCGGCTGCATGCTGTTGGCCCAGCGTTCGATCCGAGCGGCCAGTGAAGAATTAGAGGAATTTATTTCTGATGATAGAAATTCATTTCTCATTATAATGTGGTTCGGATTCCACAACAAGCTATAGGTCCCGTTGCTAGGTAACCACTTGGTTCTTAGCCACGTAAAAATAAATCTAATCCTTTGGGCCAGCCCTAGGAGAGCTGTTAACCAGCTCAGTAGTCTGGTTAAACTAAGATATACTTTGGTGCACAGGATTTATCCTTCACAGTATGTGTTTTTCTATTTTAGGTATTTTTTATTTTCTGGTGATAGTCTTTGAATCTTGGTAACATGTATTTAGCTACTTCTCTTAGAGAATCCCCATGTTTAACCACTACCGTTTTACCCGATACTCCCACTACCTGAGTAGGTCCTCTCCATTCATTTTCATTTTCTCTCTTATCTATAACCTCATTTCCCACTACTGCTTCTTATAACCTCATTTCCCACTACTGCTTCTTCAAATTTAAGTTCTCTGACATTTTTGTTTAAAGCAATTCTTATTTTATTAAAAGACTCATTTTTGATAAACGCTTCTCTGGCCTTATGCATTACATTCAGTGTATCCCTTACTATACTTTCTTCCATACCTTTCTCTCTGCATGCAGGACTTGAACTCTCTTCTCCCATTAAATTTGGCAAAAAAGGTTTTTTCCAAATACTAATTGGTTAGGGGAGAAACCACCATTATTTATTAAGCAGTTCTCACCACTCACTACGCATCTCATGCTATGGACCAGTCCACTTCCTCATCATCTTTGATGAGGAAACTTTCTTTGATTATGCCTACTGTCTTTTCACATATTCCATTGCTCCATGGAGATTCAGATGCTGTGGCCAATACTTTAATATTCCATCTTTCTGCCATCCTCCTTACTTTTTCATTTTGAAATTCTCCAAACAGCAAATCACCCATCAAAAAGTGCCTTTGTAATAGTATCTGGTTTCTTTTATGCAAAAAGCCTGACAATACCTTGTTACATATCTATCGTTACCAAGAACTTTCTCTCTTCTGTCTCTCCCACATCCATTGCTACAACTTCATTAAATATTTTACTCCAAGAAAATCCAACTACTGGTTTAGCTGGGTTTCTTTTGTATCTTTTACATACCTCAAAACTTGCAATCAAGTCTGTTAGTAACTTTTTTTTATCCTCCTTCTCTTTCTGTTTCAAACCATCACTCCACTGTGCTTCTTCTGTTAGCTTCCATATTTTATATTCCAAGTCCGTAACCAAATTGTAGGTGTGACATCATCATTGCACCTTTAATTTCCCTTAGACTGTTTCCCTTCTAACCCTCCAGTAACAATTCTTCTTCTACCTTCCTCCTCAAAATTGGTATTCTTAACCCTTAAACGCCGAGCCTCTATTTACAAAAGTGTCTGCCGTATGCCGACGGGGTTTGAGAGTTAGTGCCGAAGCGGAAAGAAAGTTTTTTCAAAAAATCACAGCACGCTTAGTTTTTAAGATTAAGAGTTCATTTTTGGCTCCTTTTTTTCTCATTGCCTGAAGTTTAGTATGCAACCATCAGAAATGAAAAAAAAAATCATTATCATATATAAATATTGGAATATATGACAGCATGAAAAAAATTTCTTATATAATTATACAAATCGCGCTGTGAGCAAAATGGTTAAGGCTAGCGAGTTATTTTTTTTTTTCGTTGTATTGTACACTAAATTGCGATGATTTTGGTATATAACAAATTGTTAAACGATCAAAGCAACACAGAGAAAATATCACAAAATGATGCATGAATTCATAACGCGCGGATGAAAAAAAATTTTTTCAAAAATTCACCATAAATTGAAATATTGTGCTAGAGACTTCCCGTTCATTGCAAAATGAAGGTAAAAGATTGAATATTTCTAGAATGTACAGGTTTTAGCTTACAATTGCATTTTTCGACCATTTCGGTCGAGTCAAAGTTGACCGAAGGTTGAAATTTTGGCACTTATCGTGATTTATATGAAAATATATCAAAATTGATAAAAGCTACAGCCATGAGTTATTTGTTGTTGTATTCTACATGAAATTGCACACATTTTCATATATAAAACTTTATGTAAATGCTAATAGAAAACGGTGCAAAAATTACGACAGAATGACTAAAGAATTTTTGAGATTTTCAGCAGAGTTAGCTGATGCTTTCTTTTGGGATAATAAGAAAGAAATTGCACATGCGCAGCTGGGTCACGCTTTCCACCCCTCAAAACAGCGTGATCCGTGAACTCCCAGCATCCTCAAGGCGCGATTTAAAATTTTTCAAAACGAGGCCTATAAGTATTTTTTCTTATTTAAAAATACTTTTTGTAGTCAACGTATTTTACGTCCACTTGGCACCCGACAGACAATTTTTGTCGACATAAAATACGTCCAGTCAGCATTAAAGTAAGTGACCCTGTTTGCCTTCTCTTAACTTTACTTTAATACTTCTATTTTAATACAATTCTCTTTTAAATTTATAGTCATACCCATTTTACTCATGGTCTTCTTACCTATTAACTATGGTAAATCACCCTGCAAAGTTTATGTCTTCAAATAAAACTTTTTGTTTTTCAATATCACTGGTATTTCCATTACTCCTTTTGACTTGTATGATGACCCACCAAAATTAAATACTTTATTAGACTCTTTCTTAGTACTGTATCATTCATTCTCCTCAACTCTTCCTGATTCAAACCCACGACACTGCATGCTAGTCACAGTTCCCCACAAGCTGTCGATTTGCATCCTGTCTAAAATTGCATTAACCTCTTTCCAAGATTCTTCCTCTATTTTACTAACTTCTCCTATATAAACTTTTTTTTCTTGTCCAGTTTCTGTTTTCTTCTTATTTTGAAAATTCTGAGGACAATCCCTAGCCCAGTGCCGTTCTGATTTGCATATTGCACACAATGCTACTTTCCCTAATCTATTTACAGGATTTCTTCCACCTCTACCTCAATTCCATTTTCCCTCATATCTTTGGTTTTCCCCTCTCTCTCCCAGAACTCGCATAGCCTTGTGACCCCCACCATCCCCCTTCCGCTTTATCTCCTAATCCCTCAAATATTCTTTTCATTATCTGTGACACTGTTTTATATTCCAACTTTCCTTGACCACAAGTTGCTAATACCATTTGTTTTTTGTTTTCTGTGGGATTTGCTTGCTCTAATACATGGAAACCCTTAGCTTCTCCTTCAAGCATGCTTTTCCCTATCGCTCTGTTACACTCTTGATTCTGCCTCTTCATACCTAATCAGAAAATCTCTCATCTTTTCACTATATTCTCTTCCTATTTAAAATAATTTTCCATTTTACAGTAATTTTCCATGAGCATATCTAGTTTGGATAGGATTATCTTTGAACCCTCTTTATCTTTAAGTTCATCCCCATCTATCCTGTTCCCTCTGTTACTTCTAAGGCTTTTCCTTTTAAGCTCATTCTTATTTCTATCCCCGGATATTTCACTTCTCCACACACCACAAGCCAATCTTCGACTTGTCCTCTCCCTCCTTTATACTCACTCTGTATCCTGCTAAATTTTGGGCAATTCCTTCTGCATTTCATCTCCCAAAGTTTACCATCTGATCTGTCCCATTTTTTTTTTTAACCAACCATGCTCTGCTACCACTTGAATCTTTTCCTAGCCTAACCCGTCCAAAATGCTATAATCATGCAGTCCACCCACCTGTTCACGTTCCTCTTCCTGTATAATCCAGCTTAAGACCACAAAAAAAAACCACAAACTGACTTACAACCCACAACCAACAACCTAACAAGAGAGCTCTCTATACCGGTCCACACCAAAAAGCATCATTAGTTCAAACTTCATTGTTTACCATTGTTTACATTTTTCACCTTCCTGTGGCTGCCATTTTGCATCCTGTGACAGTGTGACATCACTTCCTATGACGTCACAACACAGTTTCATTTCAAAACATAAAGAATGTTTTGTCAGAAAAACATCTTATAAAATTAAACGTGCGTCTTATAAATTTGTAAATGAATGATGGCCATATTATTTCACTAATGCAGAAAAATAAAAAAAAAAATAATAATGACTAAACATTAAAAACCGATATATAATCAACAATAGCCCAACAACAAGGGCTCATTATCTTAATTGGGTAATTAAAAGAAATTTTAGGTTCCCTTGTTAAATTTCTGAGGCAAAGGAAATGTCTATGAACATATTGTAAATGTGTTGAAAATGTTATCATAAACACAGCTTCAGTAAGCAGCTATGGCTCCAGTTGTATAATTTTATCAAATTGATTATACAACCACAATTTATTTTTCCTAGCGTTTACTAAGATATTAGAGTACAGTATTTTGTATACAAGCTCTAGATCAACCCTTTTAACATCATCTGAAAGACTGCCACCTTTTGAGTTCTCAGTTTCTCCTGCTGTTGCTACTGACCTGCTATACATATACCAACTTGTTGCAGTGGGCTAGTTAATATCAGTGATATTTGTGAGGCCTTATTGATTTTGATTTTACATGAGTGTTACTTGAGATGTAATATTAATTAAATGTTGATATTTTTTATGTCATGCTCAAATGTGAGGTGGGTTATATAGTATCTAGTCTGAGCTATAAATATCTTTTCAAGGCTGTTCATGTAAGATGAACAGAAGTAAACATGCAATTTTAACAAACTCGGTTTAATTTCAGCTTTATTACCTGAGGCTTCCAAAAGATATTAAAGATTACCACATATTTTTAATGGATGCAACTGTTGCCACGGGTGCAGCAGCCATCATGGCAATTCGTGTTTTGTTAGATCATGAAGTACCTGAAGATCATATCTCTTTATGTTCTCTGCTCATGACTGAACAAGGTAAGTTGAAGATTAATTTATGTGATATAGTATGTTTATAACACAATTGAGAATGTCAAAATTTATATATAGTCCTAAAAATCAAATCTGAGGAGGGGCAATCAATGAGGACTGGGTTAACATTAGGATTGTATATTAGTATGCTGGAAAAAATACTTTACTGGTATTTGGGGGTAACAAGACAGAAATCTGATATTGGATGAGACCTTGGGTACAATAAAGGATAGACAAAAGCAAAAGTACTTGAAGGCAAATTTCAATGAGTAGATGAACATATTAAGTTCCCAGATCTAGATAATTAAGTTCAGTGATGACAAAAAAAGAGATAAGAGAATATTAGGGCATCCCTCATAATTTTTTATAACGTCCTTGCGTAAAAAGAAAAGAGGAAGATACCCGACAAAAGGGGGATGGGTCACTACTGTAATATCACCAGAATTGCTCTTTGCACAACTTAATTCGACCACCATGTCTTTCTGGTCCTTTATTCAGCAGTTTTCACAGACAGCCTTTTGATGCTATGTTTGCTGAAACTTTCTTGATACTCCTTTTTTTTTACCTTTTCATTTTTCAATTTTGATGTTTTTGTCTTTTTTAAGTGGCATCTTTTTTGTTTATCTTTTTGATCCCCACCCCCTTATTAAATTAGCTCACAGCAATTCAATGTGTTAAGCATGCCTCACCTTCTGTAAAAGTACATCTCTTTCTCTGGTGCTGCCCATATTTTTTTTATAATTGAATCAGTCTGTTTCAGCTTCTCAGTGTTTGTGTGCTATTGGCTTTTACCCAGGCTTCTTTAACATTATGGGCAGCAACTTCAATCCTTCCTTTCAGAAAATTTCAATACTGCTCTGCCTCCTCATTTTTCTCCTCTGATTCTTTCTGTTTATTCATATGAAGCCATTTAGGTCTCCCATCAGTATCCCAACTGCCTGTGGTGCTTCCATCATGTAGCCTTTGTTCAGTCAAATTATGTTGATTACCAAGTGTGCTTTCTGTCTCATTCTCACTTCCCACCATGTATTTTGGATTGTACTGTAACTTTTGGATTAAGAAACAAAGTCTGGGAAAAGAAGGTGTAACATTGAAGGACTGATTGTCCTGATAATGGTATATAAAAGTAGAATTATCCATTAACCCTTAGTGGAAAATTGATAACACTGGAAGTACTGTACTAGCAGAAATTAATATAGACATATTGTTACTACTGTGTAATTTACATAATTTATTACAAGTCTAATATTCCACAAATAAAAATTAAAAATGAAGAGTACATTATATGAAATCACAGCTCAGCAGTTTTCATAGCACCTTATACCCTTGTGGATAATGAATGACAATATTTTGTACGTTTTTCTCCCCAGGTGTTCACAATATAGCTTATGCATTTCCTAAAGTCAGGATTGTAACAACAGCAGTTGATCCATGTGTCAATGAGAAATTCTACATTGTTCCTGGCATAGGAAATTTTGGCGATCGATACTTTGGAACTGAGCCGTCCGACCAGTGATACATCATTGCCTCTGGAGCTTATTATCAGAAGTTTCCATCTAGAGAGTACTGTAACTCATTTTCTGCAGAATTTTTTATACAAGCATCAAAGTTAATTGCAAATAATTTTCTACATTCAGTAGTCCGAAGGTTTTATTGCAAACAACTTTATGCACAGACATCTTGTGGATGGATATGTAAGATATCTCAGTAGTTTCCCATTAATTTTGAAATAGAAAGGAAACTGCAACTACGCTGCTCATATTTCTTTATAATATCCAAGAGTAGAGAGCTAATATATTGAACACAGGCTCTGTTTTTTACTTAATCTCATTTACACAGAAGTGTAAATACTATTTTCTTTTTAACCATTTTATTGTACTTACAGTGAAACACGTGATATGAGCAAAAAAACCAAGTACTGTACATGTAGACTGATAAGTTCTATAGCTTTTAAAATAAAAGTGGTATTTAAGAGACTTGACCTTAGTAGTTCCAGCAATATAAGCATATAAACAGTCATTATTTGTATTGTTTACATGCAGGAATTACAAACAGTTTCTCTCATGAATTTCTATGTTCACATGTTATGTGCAATTTATTTTACTTGTTATTGTGTGACTCCATGGTTTTTATACAAAAATAGACAAGAAAACATATTGTTTTTAAGGTTTTATGACAAAATACTGTTGCTACACATGCTTAGAATTGTATGGTGAATTGACAATGGCTTTCAATCTTCCTCTCCTTCTTAAGTGCTCTTAGGGAAATAGTGAAATGAAGTTATGAAGTAGTTGCAGAGGAGTTTCAAGGTTAGGTTTAGGGCCTTTGTCTGATAGTGATGGCCTTTTGTTTTGAGATTTCACTTATTTATTTAAAAGTTGTTGTGTATATGGTAAAGTGATATCTCAGAGCTGCTCTTGATCTTGATACAATGACACATACTAGTGCCAAATATTAGTAACTTCATAGTTAGTAGCTTAATTTCTTTCCAGTCTAATTCAAATAAAAGAACTTGCTATACTGCATAAAAGAAATACTGGGTTGTTGCTGGATAGATTAGATTTGATGTATAACTTTCATGGTTTTTTGAGTTACATAGATCTATAAAAATTAGAGAACTCGGAGTGGTGGAGCAAATTGTTTAGCAGTAAAAGACTGTCACTGAAAACAAATGTCAATGTCATTTGGTGAAACTGAACTATTTTAATTTTTGTTATGAGATTTTTAAATGCTGCTTCCAAGTTTCTAAAACCTGCAACATTAGTGGATTCCTATATCAAGGGCTTAGAAAAGTAAGGAGATAAATACTAATTTTAAAACTGAAATTAACTGATTTTTTAATGAGGCTGTAATTTAAATACTTCATGTAAACTATCATCCATTGCACCAGGTTTACATATTACGAGTTATATAACAAGAAAGCTTTGTTGCTTAGTTTTGGAAATGAGAACTTCATCCTGTTCGAACAGCACCATTAAATGTCTTTATATACTAAGGAAGACTCTTGAAGCAGTTTATCATCCAGGGACACATGGTTAGTAGTATGAATTACATAAATGAACAAAACCTGTGTATACTTATTTCACTAGTATTCTATAGAATAATTACCTTCCAATTATAGAAATATTGTACTTTTTCACCTTTTCACACAAACTTAAGGTAGGGTCTTGTTGCTGAGGTTAGAAAATTTTATAAGGGGTTTAGTTTACCTCTCCATTCTCTCTAAATGTGTATGTTTATGAAGGATCCCTGTCAATGTTCTTGTTATACATAAAACTTGTAAATCCACTTTTTCTACTTATATATATTTCTGTTTTGGAGTTGCTTACAGCAACAATAAGTTTTTTGTGCTTATTCAGAAGTAATATTTTTTGTGATGGAATTTTCATTAAAGACTGTTGATGTATTCAAGTTATGTAAAAGCCAAAATCAGAACATTACAGTTACATTATGAGAACCTTGTTCAAAAGACAAAGCACTTGCCAACAGTTGGGGGCTTCTTAGATCATCTTCTAAGTAGTTGACTCATAATTTGGAATTAACTAGTGGCTCTAAAGTAAATTAGGTAAGCTTTTTTCCTGACATTTCGTTCAGAAATTCTTTCACTCCTTACCCTGTCAGAAGTCATTTAGAACAAAGGAGGGTGAGACCGGATGGCATGCCTACTCACTAGTAGAATTTGAATAGTTGATGTGGTCAAGCAACATGCAAGTTTCATTTAAAGCTCTGCTCTTAATGCCAGTTCAGATATATGCAGTCTGATGACCCCCACGGCAACAAGGTCATAGTGTATAGTTATAAGCACGAGGGTCCATTGGATAAAAAGTTCATGGTTTTTGTAACACACTGTCCCATGAAAAAAATGGTGAATGTTGACAACCACTACTCGGAAACAAAATTCTGAAGACTGCTTCTCTCTAAATAACCCATTCGTTTATAAACATTTAGAAAAATTAACAGATCAAAAACAAGACCATCAAGGCTTACCTCCTAATGCATAATGGAAGAGAGTTCATGATCCATTTGCAACATCAGATATACTTGGTAAATATATATATTGTACATTTGCAGTGAACAAAATCTTGGTGATTGATTCCATTAACATAAACTAAAACTGTATAAGATCATTTGAAACAGCTGAAGTCGATGTCATAGTACATGGGTTGGCCTTCCTGTGGTAGATGCCCCCCACAACATTGGCCACAGCCCCTGCTCCTGCAGAAAAGATTAAGACACAAGTAGTAAAGTGAAGTAGTAAAAGCATTTTTCTTTTTCCTCCTTATCAAACCTTCCTCTTTCTCCTCCTCTTCTCTCTCTTTCCCCTTACAACTCTCACATGAAGCTGGGGGAGCGACAGTTTGTCCACCTTGGGTAGGGTCTACATGGGCTATTGAACATGTACCAAGACAGTCCATGCTTCTTGTGACTTGTCAAACCATGTTTTGCCTGAAGCATGCATTGTAGAGTCAGCACTACCTCCTCAGTCAGTGTGTGGATGGTCCATGGACAGTGCATGTAGATGGGGTTCGTGTGTGGAAAGTCTTCGCTGTACTTGGAAAAGTAATCATTGCTCCTTGTCAGACCCTTCTCGATAACAGAGGATACTCTAGGGTTTGCTCAGGAGGCAAGGCAGTTGTTCTGAGTAATGAGGTTGCTGCTTGCTGGCTTGTGTCTTGGATCAGGGTAACAGTCTGATCTGTAGATCAGTGTTTTCCCTGCTATCCAGTGATCAAGTGGGCTGTTTTCCCACTGTTGACATGCCAGAGTGAGTTCAACTTGCCAGAAGATGCAGTCTACTTATGTATGTGCCCTTCTTCAAGTTTCAGCCGAATGTATCATGTTCAAAATAAACTGATTTTGGATGCCTCTTTACACCTTCCAAGAGTAAGCTCAGGCGACAGTGAAGAGACATTTTACATTTTGGACTCTTATCCATTGTGTGGTCTCCTTCAAGCACCCTCAGGTTCAACAGGAACTGCAGCTAAGCCTTCCTTGATGGCCACAACTTCTATATATGGAGGGTGCCCAGACTTTTTTTTTTTTTTTTTTAGGAAGATTCCAGACATTTCACTCAGGCTCATGGCCCTGTCACTTAGTCATCCCTGTGCCATGCTGAACAGGTGGTTACAGTAAGGTTGTTGCATAACAGCAATGGTTTGTATTTATGTACAAACAAATATAAAATTTTTTAAGTAACTTGAATTTTTCCTAGGTAGGCAACCAGAATCTTTTATCATAATCCCACTTCAACCAAGCCACTTAGTCCTTGTTGCCAAAGGAAAGGTGTTTGGTGAAGCCAGCTGAGTTGGCCTCCCACAACCAGTTAACTACCTTGTTACCAAGTGTCAGACCAATTCCAGCCTATACTGAGGAATATTCGGGCATAGAGAGCTCTGGTTTAAATACCTACAAAAAATGCAAATTGCTTTAAAAATGTTATATAAGAAAAGGATTTGAATGGAAACTACTACTGCAGTATTTGTTGCTAAGCAGAAGACTTGTGACACTACCTGGAGATATGCTCTAATTATAATTTGTACAACAGAGGTACTCAATGTTACCTCCTTTTATGCATAAAAACCTCTTAATAGACCAAACTTTTCAGGTGCAAATAGATGCATTTATTTACACATACGTCTGTATATGGATGACTACCATATTCTGCCCTGCTGCAAATTTATGACATGCCCAGCAACACTGAAGCAATGTAATTGCTTCTTTTTAGTGATTTTCCAACTTTCAATTAACAACCTGTATCAGTTATCGGAAACAAATCCTTCAAAACTTTGCTAGAATCTTAAACATTTTCAGTGAATGCAATTATTTAATTTATAAGGCCTGGAAGTAAATTAAAGGTCTAACATACTCATTAAAAACAAATGCTTCTGGCCAACCCTCTGAGGTCTAGTTAAAAATAACCAAGTTATTTCAATTGAACTGTAGCTAGAAACCTCTATTTTCATGTTTTTTTTTTTACAGCTTAGTTTTTCAATTATTGTATTGGTATTTCCTTGCAATTTTGATTTTCAGCAGTCATCTGAAATTTTCTTGAATGTATCTCTCAGATTTACTACTTTGTTTTATAAATTTTATACCCTTTTAATAATATTGTAAGCAGAAAACTAATTACTAAACAAATATCCCTTAAATTACTAAACAAATATCCCTTAAATTACTTGAAAGTGGAGGAAATACATACTCATCAAAACCTTTTCATATTTGTTTTCTGTCAAATTTTAATATTTATATTGACATGATTATCCAATAAAACCTCATTACAATGCATATTTAATCATCACTGCCACAAGCACCACTGCTCTAATAGTGGGGCTGATTTAGAAAAATTTTTACTAATGTAGAACACTTAATTTAACAGTTCTCAGCAGTAGCACTTAGTACAGGCTGCCTTATATGTTTTTCATAAACTGATTTGGAAGCACAAGTAATATATGAATTGCAACAACTTTTTCCTTAAGATACTTTCTTTTCAAAAGCATAGTTTACAGCAGCTTACAGCTGTTGCTGTTAATTTTCCTCATTAAAATTTATGTGATCCTTGGCGTTACAAGTATTTAGTCATAGAAAA
This sequence comes from Macrobrachium rosenbergii, assembly GCF_040412425.1. Taxonomy (NCBI): domain Eukaryota; kingdom Metazoa; phylum Arthropoda; class Malacostraca; order Decapoda; family Palaemonidae; genus Macrobrachium; species Macrobrachium rosenbergii. The sequence goes on from NC_089744.1 coordinate 2,180,158, forward strand.
ATTAAATTGTTTCACCATGAATTTTATTTTGTATTGGTACCTAATTTTAATTGTAACAATGGTCAAAGTTATGTTCGTTATTCTGTTTTTAGAAAGTTTTAAAATGCATTAACATGGTCATGTCTTTTAAATGAAGCATTTTTTGCTCACATTGAAAGCAAGTCAACATTGTAGGAAGTGTTACACTAGAAATTATCTATTTACTTCTGTTGTACTTAATATCTTTTATACTTGTTTTGTTTTTGTAGTACTTCATAGCCAGTTAGAGTACAACTATATAACAGTAGACAACCCCTCAAAAGATTTATGTTTTGGTGTGATTTGTTACGTGAATTTTTTATCATCCATGTAACTCGTATGGTTATAAAGATGTTACTGCAGGTAAATATAATTTAACAAATTTGCTCGTTTTTAATTTTTCCTATGAAATACAGATTTTATCTGGAATATGCATGGATGATAAACCTTGAAAAAGACTGTTCAGAAAATAACCAAAGTGTAAGGAATGGCTGATGAAAGGAGTATGAGTAATCATTGAAAGTTTTAAGGTTTTCATCTCACCTTTTTCTAATATTTAGTGCTAAATCACCTTAGAGGCACAGATGTGGGCTAAGTCTCTTACATTTCATACATCTATCCATCCATCTCCAAAGCCAGTTAATGGCTAATTACCAATGATGATAGTAAATACGTGAACTTGTAACTCACAAAGACAAATATCATGATACATAAACTTTATGGAAATCTGAAAAATAATAAAAGTAATATTAAGAATCATAACAAAAATTTAAAAATCAATCATTTCAATTCTACACATGCCACGGCTAGATAAACACTAATAGGCGAACTGCTGAAGTGCAAGATTAAAAATGAACCAGTGAAATTTTACCTTAAATATGCAATTCAAATAAAAAAAGCTGGAGGCTATATTGGGAAATTTTGATGTTATCAGTTTATCCTTTCCTTAAATACCTTTCTTTTAAAGATAAAATTGTGTAATCTCACATTTGCAAATAAAGGTAAGTGACAATATTATTGACCCAGCCAGTGGGGGGACAAGCCAGTCCAACTTGCTGCCGGTCTCAAGCCTGGATAAATGGGGAGAGTTGCTGCCTGGTCTAGCCAACCGAGTATGGAAACTGGCAAAAACTAAATAATGACTCTCGAGTCAATGATGGAATGCAATAGGGCTAGGGTGTACCCCGTAAGTGACGTGCTGCAGTATCCCCTTACAGAAGTGAGAAGTATGCAAAGGGTACTGCAGAAGTCACGACTGCGGCTAAAGAAGTTAGTGAGGATAAAGGATTGGAAAAAGAAGGAAAGATGAGAATTGGAAATTGGAATGTTGGCAGCCTCACAGGAAAGGGAAGAGAGTCAGTTGATGTCATGCTGAGAAGGAAAATTATGATTCTATGTATACAAGAGACCAAATGGAAGGGGAAAACTGCAAGAAAGCTTGGAGAAGGATATAAAGTTTACTACATAGGGAAAGATACAAGGAGAAATGGGGTAGGGATTATTCTCCAACCAGATCTGCAAGAGAACGTCACAGAGGTCCAGCGTATCAGTGACAGGCTTGTGGGCTTAAAGTTTGTGAAAGATACGAGAGTATGGCATATCATCTCAGCATATGCCCCTCAACAAGGGTGTAGTGAAGAGGAGAAGGAGGAATTCACAGGGAAATTAGAAGAATATATAGAGAGAGTTCCAAGAAATGAACTATGTGTTATCTGGGGATATGAATGCCCATGTAGATGAGAGTTCTGATGGCTTTGAAGGAGTACATGGAGGAAGAGGTTTTGGAAGAAGAAACCAGGAAGGTGATAGATTGTTGGAATTAGCAGAAGCTATGAATCTGGTAGTCATGAATACACAGTTTGAGAAAAGGAGAAGTCATCTGGTAACATACAAAAGTGGACAAAATGAGACATAAATTGATTATGTTTTGGTTAGGAAGGAAGACAAGAAAATCATTATGGATTGTAAGGTTATTCCAAACGAATCTGTTCTAGCTCAACATAAACTGGTAGTGGCAGATTTTAGGTTGAAAGCAATACGGAAAAGAAAAGCCCCAAGCAGGAATAGGAGGATCAAAACTTGGAAGCTGAAGGAGGAGAAGGCAAGAGAGTTCAGAAGTAGTCAAAAGAACCAGAGAAGAGAGATATGTAAATGGACTGTCAGAATCGCCTGAAGTGATATGGGATGATATGAAAGGGATTGCGGTTCCAGCAGCAGCAGAGGTGTGTGGGAAGACAAGTGGCAAGCAGCAACAGGAAAGAGAAACATGGTGGTGGAATCAAGAGGTTCAAACAGCCTTGGATGAAAAGAGTGTAGCCTTTCAGTGTAGCCAGAAATGGGTGGGAAGAAGATAACAACTACCAAACAAGAGAGGGGTATAGCCGACAAAGAGAAAGGTAGCAACTGCAAAGGGAGAAGCCCTGAGAGAGTGGCATGAGAAGATGGGAACACCAGAGGGAGAAAAGATAATCTACAGAATTGCAGAAGCAAGAAGAAAAGACAGGCAGGATGTAGGAGAGGTAGGAATTATTAAAGATGAAAATGGAAATATCTTAACTGAGGAAGAAGAGGTCAAGAGAAGATGGAAAGAATATTTTTCACAACTATTAAACACTGAGAATGAGTGTGAAGAACTGGAAAATGTTCCTCCAGTTGAAGGACCAATAGCAAACATCAGAGAGAGTGAAGTCAAGAATGCTATAAAGAAAGGAAAAGTAAATAAAGCTGCATGAAACTCAAAGGTAACAACAGAAATGAATAAAACATTGGGAAATCTAGGTAAAGAGTGGGTGCACTCACTATTGGTAAAGATCTGGGATGTAGAGGAAATGCCAAGGGATTGGAACGATAGTTGGATGATGAATATGTATAAACAAAAAGAGGTATTAAACTGTGGGAACTACAGAGGAATAAAGCTTTTGGAGCATGTATTCAAGATACTAACAAGAATAGTAGAAGGGAGGTTGAGAGAGTTGATAGATATACATGAGCAGCAGTTTGGGTTCATGAGAGGAAAGAGCACAGTGGATGCTATTTTTATAGTAAGACAAGTCCAATGGAAGTATTTAGAAGGAAAGAGGAAAGTTTACATATGTTTTGTGGATCTTGAAAAGGCATATGACAAGGTACCAAGAAGAGTAATTTGTTGGTGTTTGAGAAAGAGAACCAGAGAAGGTTAGTTTAGACAAAATATATGTTTACAGACACTTTGGCATCAGAGTTAAGGAACAACAAAGAACTACATGAAAGGTTTTTATATTGAAAGGAGCCCTAGAAAGAAAGGTTGAAAGTGGAACACTGGAAAGACAGAACTAATGATTAGTAGTAAAGAAGGACATGAAGTAAACATTTGAAGATGGTACAGTGCTAAAACAGAACAATGAATTTAACTACTTGGGATCAATAATAGGAGAGGAGGGAGGTACTAAAGCCAGAGAGTGAAAGATGGAAAAGTGGAGGAAAGTAACTGAGTTGTTTTAGACAGTCCATGGGACAGTGTTGCAGAAACTTGGGCACTTCAAAGAGATCTCCAGCTATATCCATTGCTGCTTTACTATGGCCATGAAAGCCAATATGCTTCAATGGAAGGAGCTGGAAGGTCTCCCAGTCGTGAACACACAGGGATGTACTGCCTCAAGAACTGATACTTGTGTAGCTGCTCTACAGGAGGTTGAGGTCAAGAGGGCAGAACTTTTCTCACTGCCTCAGAAGCAGAGCTATCAGGTCAGGCGAAGGGGAAAGAAGGAAGTCTTCCAGCATTTGTCTGTAACCCACCAGGGATGGATCCAGTCCCTGGGAAGTGTTGCAGAACAAGAGATCTCCAGCTATATCCATTGCTGCTTATGAAAAGCCTAAGCTTCAAGGAAAGCTGGAAGGTCTCCCAGTCATGAACACACAGGGATGTACTGCCTCAAGAACTGCTTCTTGTGTAGCTGCTACAGGAGGTTGGGTCAAGCAGAACTTTTCTCACTGCCTCAGAAGCAGAGCTATCAGGTCAGGCAAAAGAGGAAGTCTTCCAGCATTTGTCTGTAACTTGGGGTGAGCAATGCTTGTGAACCCTTAGCGAAACAGACAAATTTGGAGGGAAAACGTAGATATCGATTTTTCCCAAAAAGGCAGCATGCCTCACTGTAGCGGCCCCTGGGTCTGGTACAAAGAAGCGAGAAAACTACTGACTTTGTTGTGCAGGGAGGCAACAAAAAGATGGTAGGGATCTCTCAGTTGATCAGTCTCTTCATGAGGAAAAGAGTGAAGCGCACATTCCGTCCCGATCACTCAAAACCAAGGGCGAGCTCGCCTACCAATACACCCCCACTGGGAATGTATCTGGCTAACTGAGTTATTGAGTGCCTGCAAATTTTGACAGATGAAACAGGAGGAAAAAACGATTCCCTCTTGTTGGCCGACTAATGCCACAACTGTGGTTTTGTTGTTCAATGAAACCACCGAGTGTCGCAAAACTCATCCTGAATTCTTGGAAGGCCAAAAGGCTTCCTTGAGTCTAGGATGTTGATGAGAAGGTACCAATCCTCTCGGTCACACACCTTCAAGACAGTCTTACAGGTGTGCGCCTATTCCTCGATCGGTGAATCCAAAAGTAGACACATGATGTGAGGGGAATATGCAAGCATATTCAAAGGTTCCTTCAATCAAGCATTAGCCTAACTCTTTCCCCCTATTTTGAAGAGGAAAGAAGGATGGAGAAATGGAAGCAGACCTCCATCCTCCACCATGGGGAAGCTTCTGCAAGATGACAGGATACCAAGACGATTAGCTCTAGTAGGGCTGGTATTTCCCAAATCAGGAGCACGGGAGAGGAAGCGGGATGGAAGTTTGATGAAAAGAATTGCCGAGACCTAAGGGATATAGATATTTCTCCGGAAGAAATTCATTCCCAGGTCTCAGTAATGTCGCTGCCAGCTCCAGAGACTCAATAAGTATCATTTCATCCAGGCATCTGCAGCAGTAAAACTTCTTTCCGGTCGATACTTCTTTCTTTCTTCCCTTCTGCCCTTCACACTTATGGAAAAGAGGGTGGAAAGAGACACAGTTATGTGCACTTTCCCAGAAGGGAAGACGTGGGCTATGTGTTCCGCGATCTTCTTCCATAGCCTGGGACTTCTTAGGAGTTGAGGGGGCCTGGCTTGAACTCAAGGTCAAGCCGAGATGACTAAGACCCAAAGGTCTTGGCCACTGCCCAAAGGACAAGGCAGTACCCTGGTACAAACCTTGATTACTGCGGTATCTGGCAAATCTCTGAAAGAGAAAGGCAGAACCAAGTAAAGGTTCGTTCCTAAGGGTCGAGCCAACTTGGGACTTACGAAACCGGAGATCCGAATTATGACAAAATCCTTCTTCTTGGTACCAGAATTGTCCACAGACTGCCATCTGTTATAGGAAGACCCACCCCCGGTCAGGACCAGTCTCCAGAAGGCAGGGTTCCTTCCAGGAATGGTCGTATCTGAGGAGAGAAAGCCTAAAAGTGAAGGATCATGGATCCATCAGGAGAATGCCTGGAGGAAACCAGCAGGTGCCCTCCAAGATTGCCGCCTCTTGTTGCGGAAGATAATACCCTTCACAGCAAGGAGAAGCAGAGAGAGAACCCAGTCCAGGTGAAGCAGAGTCAGAAAAACCTGCAGTCAGCAAGACCCTCCAAGGCAAGAAGAATTCGTAGTCTGTCAAGGCAGGGGAGAAGCTCGGTGTCTCGACCTGAATGAACTCCTTGTCTGAAGAAAAGTATTTATCTGGTCAACAAGGCTCTCACAAGCAAAGACCGGGGCAGCCGCCGAAACTCTCGGCCCCTCAGGAACTGCATGGGTTGTGAGTGATGAAGATTATTCATTGGGGGAGCTGTGGTCCTCGTGCTGACGAATTGGTGCGAAGCTCACCGAAAAACGAGGGCATTCGCAACTTGAAGAGGAAGATCCTCGCTGCTTCCGAAGCATGAAACTCCTGTACCTCTCTCCTTGGAGGGAGATCTTGACAGATCCCAAGAAACCCTCCTTGGCTACCTGGTTGTACTACAAGACAATCGGGGGACCGACACCCAAACCACGCCAGGCAGCTGAACTCTGAAGACAAATTCGTCGGAGCTCTCTTTGTCCGTCTCGTGCCTCTTGGAACAACCGAGAAGAAAAGAGACCAGGTGAGGAGAAAGAATACCCCTACCTGTCCTGCCAGTAAGACCAGCAGGAGAGGCGGACCGTGAGCAATAATCAACCGAAGGAGATTACTGCCACACAGAAAGTTCGCTCCAACAGAGCCAAGAACCTGATTCGGAAAAACCGAGTGAGGACGAGCTGAGCCGCACCGAACCAAGCCAATCACGTGAACGCGATCCAGATGGGTGGTATGTGTTGGACTGAGAGGCAGGCGGGGCGAGCCAAGCCGAGCCAGTCTCACATACACGACCAAGGGCTGGGCAGGGCCAGCAAGCCAAGCGAGCTGAGCCAAGCCGAGCTGATCACGTGAACAGAATCAGAACTGGACAGGGCAGAACTTGTCTGCCGTGAACTGTATTGTGTCAGAACTATCTAAATTTGACAAGTCATACTAACCAAGCCTGTTACAATACATATTCTTATCATTTATAATAATCTCACCTCAGTTTAAACCTCCTTATGGAAGAGGTTTCTTCACTTCATTCACTATTTCAGACTTCAAGGTTATCAGAAGCAAAAGTATCCAAAAATGTTAGTGAATCAATTTGTTAAGAGTACTCTGCCTGTGGCTCTTGAACAGTATTTTCATCAACTAGAAAAGATAACCAGATTTCCTATAATTCAACACAATGACAAAAAACCTTAATATTATACTACCAGGTTGAGGAAAGTCTACGATACTTAAGCCCAAGTAATATAAATCTAGTTTTAACTTGTATGACATAAATTCTGACCCTCTGTGGAAGCAAGGTGATTACAGCATTCAATCACTCTTCCTTCTTGTGTTGGTTTGAAATCTAGTGTGAAAGGCAAGTTTATTATTCCTTATTTGGGACTTAAAACTTTTAAGTGGAAAATGCATCCCAATTGTTAGCGAACTGAGAAGTTTAAATTTTACTGGGTGAAGCTATTGTATTTACATAGGTCTGGTAACTGTAACCAGTAGAGTTCACAACAGGTATACATTATGAAAAAAAATTATACAGGGTAGTGTAAGAACACAAGATGCTTCTTCAGCTTGTAAAATTGAGTGACTTTACTGTTTTCAAGAAAATACTGCTAACGGCTTGTAGAAACACCTACCGCTATATCTTTTGACTTACTGAAGAAGTAAAACATGATCCTGAATCATACTGGTTTATTCTGCACATGTGCAAGTATAAAATGTCACTGAAAACTTCATACATTAATATTTCACTCACAATGCACCAATCTTCTTTCATATAAAAACTGCTCTTCACTTCTGGCAATATATATTTTTAAAAGTAAGAAATCCACAATAAAATCTTCAAAGAGTTCACATTGTTACATACTACAAACGCCTCTTACGCCTTCCATCTGGGTCTTCCTCTGAAAAAAAGAAGTTTGCTCTATTATTAACCTTGTACTTACATAAATTACTATTTACCAGATACATACAAAAATTTAAAAACCTTTATTATAAAACAGACATACTATACTTCATTAACCTTTTACTATCAGTCATCTTTAGGACATTTCACAAAATTTAGTGTCAATGGTAAAAATATATATGCACTGGAGAAGAAATTAACAATACAATTGTTACTACTAAGTTAAACTGAAAGTTACAAATTCCAAAAATTTCTGAAATTTTTACCTACACAGCAAAGGTTCTTTGCTTTTCAAGTATATGAAACACTTGAAAGTATCTAGTACCCATCACTGCCAGTTGGCAAAAAATTATCAATTAATGAAACACTGTAAATACCTACTATTTATTTTTTCTTATGCATCATTCCCATTTTCATTAAGTAGTTTAACTGAACAATGGTGTAATATTTAAGACTACAGATCTGGTCATGAGGATTTGTTTTTAGGTAATAAGAGAGATGAAAATTGGAGGGAAAGTTCAAGAAGTTCGTCTGCTATATAAGAAGAGACCAAAGAGAACTGAAATGTAAACTCACTAAGCAAAGCAGCTGGGGTTGGAATGGGCCATTAAAACCCCTATGGAGCATCCCATAAGCAGTGTAAGTAGTACCAAAAACTATACAGATTACTCATTCATATCTATGATATATCCTGATTAAAAACGGTATGTAGTAAATCAATCCATAATAAAAGTAATCGCAAGTTATACTGATCCAGAAAGAGAATGGGACATATCCATATAAAGCACATCTGATCTGGTCTATTTAGTATATTCATGGAATTCAAGAACAGAATAAGAGCTCAAATATTTTAAGAAGAATTAAGTGCACACACAATGAATTAAAAGTAATTATATAGGAATACTTCGAAGTTATTGCCAGTTGTTGATGAATGGATATATAAGACAATTAATCTACAAATGTAATGATGCTATGATATCATCCTAGCACTACACATTATAAAGGCATTTAATAGCCACATTAACTGAAAAAAAATGTTACAACATTTGATTACAACAATGAACCACAAACTTCCAGTCTGCTGAACAAAACTGATAAGTAACTCATCATCAAAACAGAATTAAAAAATCACACAAATGAAAGAAATAAAAATACTGAGCACTCATAACTTCTAGGGAGGATGCATTGCATGGCTTATGGTAGGAAGTAAGCATACAGGAGGAAAACCTATTGAATACAATGCATATGTACTATTCAGGTGTAGATAACCCTTAATTTAAGTGCACTTTACACCATAAAAGGAACTCTTACCACAGATATGTACCAGTAATAACTCAAAGCCAGCTATTACTTGATGTGTGGTAAGATACACATACATCACTGCAAACAGCTGTAAGTCCAGGCCAATGGGTAACTGGTAACAACTGGCTGGGATATCAGATAAAATAAAGAGGCCAATACTACTACTGTACTGTGCTACAGTACATAAGTTACAAGAGGAACTTGGATCAATTATGTTGCCCTGAATAGTACCTGAAGAAGCAAGCTTGAAAGCTTTGACTGCTGCTAGTTATAATAAAAAATACATAAAAAGTCAGGACTCAAAATTTCCATTTCTGGCTGAAGACAGAGAACATTGAAAATACAAGGAAGTGGATAAGACTCAGACCTCAATGGAACAGTATGGAACTTCATATTACAACACAAAACTTGTATCAAAACTCTGATATTAAAATTCAAAAGTAGGGAATACATGAAAATTAAATGGATTAAACACATACATGCTGTGTCAGCTGATTCATGTAACAAGGTACTTTATGTTTAGGCATGTTCATGGAGACAGTGTCACTCTAATGAGGGTCAAAACAGTAATGTACCTAATGATATACAGGTAAATTAGATTTCTTGGCAACAATAACAGGCTAAGTAAGACTAATGGGTGGCAAGGATTTGTCAGTTGTGGTTCACATTCAAAACATCCTGCACCAAGGGAAAAACTGCAGTTTCTATGCAAATAAACGAGTCACATGCAATGATTCTATAGAGAAGGACTGCAGATATGACAAGCACATAAGGCTTGGCTTAGAGAACAGAGGTTGTCCACGATTACAATAAGGCTGGTACAGGTTAATGCCATCTGTTGTCTTAACTACCACAGTTTTAAAAAATCACCACCACTAGCATTTTTCCAAGAGATTTTATCTTTTGCACTGTCTTCCAGAGTTCCCATTTGATCTAAGTCTTCATCTTTGCCATTTCCCATGATTTTCTTGGACATCCTACTGGTCTTAGTTTGCTATTTTCATACCAAGTGCTTTTCTGACATGCAATTCCTTGCCCTTCCTCATCACATGTTCCATGAATGGGAGAGACTTCTGTCTCCCCACTTCTCGGTGGTACCTAAAGTACAGTACTTTGGAATTTTTCATGGGGAGAAAACTTAGGGGCCTTCTTCCTATCTCTACCACAATTTGGGGATCAAGATGATTCTCGAGGAGGTGGAAGAGGAACCAGATGACAAACTTGGGTAGGCAAAGGAAGAAGCATAACTATTTTTCCAAGTTGTTACCTTGTATGTCTCTTCCATACAGCTGGGGACTCAGCCTGTCAGGGACTCAACCTACTTGGAGACCACTCCCAAACACAGCACAGGTGGGTGGTACCCTGTGGCACCATGGGAAGTTAATGGTATACTCATAGCTGGGCCATCACCATGTACTGGGAATTGGTCACCAAGTAATGGCATCCACACTATAGAGTAACCACATCCAATGTCAAGGAAATAAGCAGAGGAGCTTCTGGGTAGACCCAGTAATTACAAAACAGCCAGAGCAATAGGAACAGCTGTCATTAATATTAAGGGATAACCTCCAAAACTGACAAGCAGTATCAGGGATTACAGCAACACAGTTATAGTGCTGTTCACAGAACAGTACCATGACAGTACTAACAGCAGCATATACCAAGACCGATGGTAATTTTATTGGTGAGCTTTGGAGAGTCTGGAGAACCAAAGGCTGTGGTGGTGGCTAGGAGGTAAATGGCAAGCAAACAATGAATGTTTGCTGTCATCAACAACGAACACTGCAGGAAGAAGGAGAATTAGGAACATCCATCTGATCATACCAGTTCCTCCTCAATGTCCAGTAAGGAGATACCATTTAGAAACAGAACCAACAGTAGGAGTCACAGCACCAAAATGGATGGAGACTGAAGAGCCCTCTGCAGTACCTCCTGACAAAGTATGACATCCTATTGGTTCTTCCATTTGTTGCTGTGCTTCAACCACTGAGACAACAACCAACAATGACACTCCTCACCATGTTGTTCTGAAGAGCATGATATTAGCATGGGTCAGTGTCATGGTGAAACATGAATAAGCTACATTCATGCCCACAACCAGGCCATCAATAAAGTCAAATAATTCAAAATATAAAAATTAGTAAATACAGGATATCACCAAAAGAAAGCTTCAGCGACAGCAAAAAATGACAAATTTTAAAAGTAATTTGTATTTTGCCTAACTATACAAACCTGAGGTCTTTATGTAGGAATTACCTTCAGCAAAGCTGGAAACCGGCCATTAAACTTTTAACAAGATGGTATGGTAGTTAACTACCAAACAACCGGGTGGGAGTCCAGCCCACCCGGTCAGCAGAGTCACTTTACATTCGGCCCAGGTATAAGCTTGGTGTCAGCTTGAAGGATGGCATGAAGTGGGCATTAAACTATAAAGACCTCAGGTTTGTAAAGTTAGGAAAAATACAAATTACTTTTAAAATCTGTCATTTGTTCCTACACAATATACAAACCTTTCGATCTTTATATGGAAAGACTTACTTCTTGGAGGAAGGAACCTGAGTAAAGTCTCTGAAATGACTGGTAGTTCGCCAAACCTAGGTCTTCTTCCTGGTCGAGAGAGCAAGGAAGAGGACCGTCCCTTTGACCAATGAACGAAGTATAAGAAATATATGTTCAATTGTCAGACTTCTGGGTACTTTTTCGAATAAATGGATATAAAAGCAGCATCATTTGAGAAAAAGGCTAGGTTGAATCTTGTGTCGGAGACAATGGAAAGGCCATGTATAAGCAATAGGTTTGCACTGCCTGTCCCTCTCTCCCTTGCTAGAGAGAGGGAAGGGTTGCTTCTATACATCAAATAGATTATATAATGGTTATTATACTTGGTTATAGAAAACTCACCTGCATCATGGCCCATTCCAGCATCGCAACGGCTTGATAACCTACCCTCTGCCCGCAGAGGAGGGTAAGGCTGAGGGAAAGAGGGAAGGGAGGAGGACCAGTCACTCACACACACACACTCTCTCTTCCACAACCATACACCTTAGGTGAGATGCTATCTGTCCTCTTAGAGGAGCCAGATGAGCTACATAACTTGTTAAGCAGCCACCACAGGACCGACCCAAGGAAAATGTGTCCAGGGACTAGTGGGCAATATCCAGAAGGTAGAAGGAAGTGAAAGTGGTCTGGCGCAACCACACCCCAACCTTCAGAACCTGAGGAACCGACAGGTTCTTCCTGAACCCAATGGACGGACCAATAACTGACCCTGTGAGTTCTCACCCAGGATGTACTGGAGTCCTCCTCGCCTGGCGCAGAGTACATACAATTGTTTGATTGTCTCATGAAGCCAGAGAGAGACAGTGTTCCTGGACACCTCCTTCTTGGTCGAGCCAGTGCCAATGAAGAGTCATCGACACTAAGGCCAGAGATGGCGAGCTCTCTTCAGATAGCACCACAGCACCCTAACAGGGCACAGTAGCATCTCATCTGGATCATCACCTACAAAGTTCTCCAGGGAGGGGATTGTAAAGGACTCAAATCTGGCGGCAGGGACCGATGGAATCTGGATCTTCGCTATGAAGGAAAGTCCATGCAGTTCACCTAATCTCTTCGCTGATGCCAGGGCAAGCAAGAAAACGGTCTTGAGGATCAGATCCCTGTCTGATGACTCTCATAAGGGCTCGTACAGTGCACGAGTCAGGCTCCCAACACAGGACTAGGCCCAAGACTGCCTATAGCCCTTAAAAGCTGAGACAGAGAGGAGCTTCTCTTGGCAAAGGAAGACGAGGAAATCTGCTATCTGCTGAATAGTAGCTCCGGCAGGAGAGAGACCCTGTCTAAGACAACAACCACAGAAGACAGCCCATTTCCCCTGGTAGAATGTGGCAGAGGAATGTTGCAGGTACCCAGACATCTCTGTTGCCTTCTGCTCGCAAGAGATGCTGGATAGTCACCGGCCGTGAAGTGCAAGCAACTCCATGGACTGGTGGATCCGTTCCATGTGCGGCTGACACAGCAGGTTGTGCCAGGGGGGGAATCTCTCTTGGTGCCTCGACAAAAAGAGCTAGCAGGTCCGGATACCATGCATTGTATGTAGCCATTTGGGAGCCATTAGGGTCATTCCAAGGTTCCTGGTCACCATCACCCTGTTGATCACTGGATGGAGCAGGAAGAACGGAGGAGAGGCGTAAGCATCCAGGTTGTCCCATGGGTGTTGTATGGCATCCTCTGCTGCATCCCATGGGTTGGGGACAATGGAGCAAAACACCTGGTGCTTCCTGTTGTGCTGGGTGGCAAACAGGTTGTTTGATGGGAGCCCCCAAAGATTGAATAGCCTTTCAACAATGTTCATGTGAAGGAACCACTCTGTCCCCATCACTTGACCGTGGCAACTGAGCTTGTCTGCCACTACATTCCTCTTGCCTGGAATGTATCTGGGTGACATCTCTACCGAGTGGGCAGTACTGATTATCAGCTGGTGCAGTGAAAGAGACACTAGGCCTCCTTGCTTGTTGGCATATCCCACTACTGTGTTGCTGCTCATCAACACCACCGAGTGTCCCAACACTCTGAAACTCTTGGAGGGCCAAGAAGGAAGCCTTGATTTCTAGGATATTGATGCGAAGGTGCCTATCATCTCAGTTCCACACACCTGAAATCAGCAACTCCTCCAGGTGTGCACCCCATCCATTGGTCGAAGCACCTGAGAACAGAAGTATCTTGGGAGGGGGAGTGTGCAAGGACACTCCTATTATGAGGTTCCTGTTGTCCAGCCACCCTGCTAAGTCCTGTCTCACCTTCCGCAAGAGAGGGATGGGAAATGATGTTAGATCCCATGCCGGAGACAAGAACTCCTTCATTCTCTAATGGAGAGAACAAAGGTGAAGCCACCCTTGAGGGACCAGCTCCTCCAAGGACGACAGGTGACTGAGAATGACCTGCCACCGGTGTGCTGGTTGTTCCTGCTGGGGTAGGAACTTTTGCGCTGCCTTCCTGAATCTGCTGATACAAGAGTTCGAGGGGTAGACTCTTTCTGCTGCCATATCTATCAACATGCTCAGGTAATTTATCCTCTACTTTGGTGTAACATCGGACTTCTCAAGATTTATCACAACCCCAGGTCGTGGCAAAACTCAAAAAGGCGATCCCTGTCTTGGAGCAACTGCAGACGAGACTTTTTCAAAACTAGGCAATTGTCAAGATACCTCAACAAACATATCCCGCGTAAATGGGTCCAAGCTGACACAAGGGTGAACACTTGCATGAACAACTTGGGGAGCAGTCGAGAGCCTGAAACAAAGTGCCCTGAACTGGAACACCATTCCCTCGAGGACAAAGCGAAGGTATTTGCAAGAGGACTGATGGATGGGTATTTGGAAATATGTGTCCAAGTCCACCATAAGCATTGTGCCGTTCTCCCTGATGGAAGCGAGCGCTGAGCAAGTTGTTTCCATCTTGAACCGAGTCTGGCAAACAAATCGGTTCAGGGAAGAGAGATATTGATGACTGGACGCCACCACCCCTGATTCTTTCTCCACAAGAAAGATTTGGCTGTAAAAGCCTGGGGACTGATCTGTCACGACTTCTACAGCACATTTTCTCAGCATCGCTGCAACCTCCTCATGGAGAGTGGGATCCTTCAGCTCAAGCAAGCTGAGCATGTAGGAGGGAAGCAGACAAGAGAGTCAGTGAGGGGTGGTCAAGACTCGAAGAGAAGTAGATATCCCTCCCAAAAGGACATCTACTACCCAGGTCTCGGATCCATGTCACTGCTATGTTGTCCAATGGCTCGACAGGCAACCCCCAACAATGGCAGCTTGTGGAGAGGAACACCGACCCTAGCGTTTTCCTCCCTTCTTCTTTCCCTTGTCTCCCTTCCCTTTACTGGACAGAAGAAGACTGGGTGGTTCCTCGAGCGCCCTTCAAATCCTGGGACTTCTTAGGGCCTGAAGAACTGCTATCCAGACCAGAGGGTCAGGCCACAGTGACATGCTTCATCACTACCTGGTGGACAAGTCAGTCGTTATCCTCAACATGATGCTTGTCCACTGCAGCGTCTACCTCTTCTCGAGAGAAGAGAGAGGCAGAACCCAGCGCCAGTCCATTCTGCAGAGCCAAAGCTGACTCCGGGCTGACGTACTCTGTGACTTGAGTTAGGACAGCATCCCTCCTCTTAAGCACTAAGTTGGCCCACAGGTTTGCCGTCTGGTGGGCCAGGTAGGTGATAGCCCTACCATCAGATTGGCACAGCCTCCCAAAGGTTGAGTCCTCTGAGGGGTTGATGGACACCCTGGAGGCTGCAACCTTGGACACTGTGAAGGACCACATGTCCAGCCAGGAGACTGCCTGGAGGGCTGCCATGTAAGTGGCTTCCAGGCTCGCTTCTTCCTGTTGCGTAAAGAATACGTCTTCCGTCCCATGATGCTGCAGCAAGAGACCCGGAGCTAGGTGAACCAAGGCCGGGTCAACCCGTTTCATCAGCAGAGGTTCTGTCAAAGGTGTACAATATTTCTTCTGGCGAAGCAGAGGCAGGGGGAGTAGCTTGGCTTGAAAGGAACTCTTTCCCAGAGACAAGAGTGTTAACCTGATCCAGTACACCCTCAGCAAGCAAGGACCAAGGAAAGCCTAGAGAGGCTCTGGGTTCCTTCTTGGGACCCCAGTAACCTTCAAGGCCGGAAGGGCAGTCGACAGACATAGCCAAGGTCCATTCCCTGAGATTGCTGTGTCGACAAATCAACTTGACAATCTCTGAAGGGGTCCTCTGTACCTTGAGAGAATCTGCGTCTTGGGGCAGAGGACCTTGAATCCTTCCAAGCCACAGTCCTCTCTCGATACTCTCCCTGCAGGTGGGAGAACCTCACCAGAACTCCCGGCTCCCTGCTCACCCACTTGAGCATAAGAGAGGGTAGGTCCGAGAACCTTGCCCGCTTTGTAAGTCCTTGCAGTAGGGCTGTGAAAGGATGTAGAGTCCCAATCACTGGTCCTCCTGTCCACCTCGTGGTTCCTAGTATATCCCCAGGAAGTCAAGGGGGCAGGAGAGAGGGAGTGAGTACCCTTACCTGTCCTGTCGGAACCGACGATCCCGGGAGGAGAGGCAGGCTGAGGGTGATCACCAACCCGTGGTGGTGATGACTTCACATGTCTAGAAGAGTCCCTCCTCTAGTGCAAATGTGGAGGGGGGCTGTCCCGAGGAGAGGGCAGAGGCTCACGAGAACTTACTAGAAGGCTCTCGAAAGACGAGCAAGCCCGCTCGCACGAATGTGAACGGGGGCCAGCCTAGGGAGAGCGGTTGAATACTCTCAGGCGTGAGCTTGCCCCGTCCTCTCAATGTACTCCAATCATCTCTGAGGCTGAAGCCTGCTGGCAGGGAGACAACTGTAAGGAGGACCTCCTAGACACTACTCCCAGTGAGCAGACCCTCGAGGGGTAGAGGGAAGCACCTGGCTGCTTGGACCCCGTCCTCTCTCGCGTGCCTGAACCAGAACATGGAGCTGACTCCACGCTGCTGGTTGAGGTAAACCCAGACACCTTGAATTACACTTGCCTCAAAGCTTCTGTGGTACGTGAAAGTTCCACGGAAGACCCCTCTGCTCAAGTGTCCAAAGAGACTCGAGTAGAGGTAGGCAGAGCACTACGCTTGGAGACAGAGCTCCGAGCAGAAGTGCCAGGTGCTTGGGGTTCGACCACCCTCGGCTCCCAAGTTGATGGGTCTCGAAGAGACACGTGAGATGGCACCCCAAGTCCAAAAACTGGGGAAAGCCAGCGAGAGATCCCTGTGTCTCTCTTGGGGAGAGAGAGATTCCTGTCTCTCTCTTGGGGAAAGAGAGATTCCTGTCTCTCTCTTGTGGGGAGAGAGAGATCCCCATGTCTCTCTCGGGGAGGGAGACACCCCTTCGGAAGAAATGGTATGGGCCTTCTTCTGGGTGAGAGAAGTGATCTCTTTCTTCCTCCTCTTGTGGGCTTTGGAAGAGGGAGGGGAGGAGGTGGCAACAGACGAAGATGATGATGAAGACGACGATAAAACCTTCCTGGACCTCTTCTTGGACATCGACTTCTTTGCCTTCTTTGAAAGGGCATGGAGGATCTGCTCCCCGAGGTTGGAGGAAGACTCCGGCACAGATTCCTGGGGAGTAGGGATGGGCACCATGGTGAACACAGCAAGGGCATGGGTCTTGTGGACTACTGCTGGAGTTGTCAAAATTGGGTGCGTAGACACTCTTAGGGGTATTAGATAACTGGTGGCCAGTCACAGTGACAGTCGAAGTGGTGACTGTTGTGGCAAAGTGAATCACTGGAGGGAGAGCAGGCGTGAGCAGCTCACAGGTGACTAAGGATGCCCCTCATAGGGGGAACTCCTTGGAGGCCAAGGGACTGCCAGGTGTCCTGGAGTTCCTCCTCCTCCACACCTGGAAACAAAGTTCGGTCAGAGGGGGTAGTCTCCATTTGCACTGAAGGGGATTCCTCCCCCCAACTGAGCGAATGGAGGCCACCAAAGGGAGGTCGTTCTGGCTTCCAGTACCCCAATGACGATCTCTGCCCGACGAAACAAGCAAAGACAACGAAGGGGAAACTTCTCCCAAAGGAGAAGTATCAAAGCGGGAAAGTTTTGTTGGCGGTAGGGAACTAACTGAAGTGTTAGCCACCAAGGGAGTCATTGGGGGTGTGTTACCCTCAGATGACAACTTGGGGAGCTTCTTCTGATACTTCCTCCTCAGCAAATACTTCGTCCAATGCTCTGGAGTCCAGTCATGGCACTCCTCACACACAGAATCAGGATTACATCCATACCCCTGCACGATGTGCAAAGGGTATGAGGGTCAACATCAAGGGCTAAACAGTAATGGCTGCAAGCCTTCTCCGTGGTACCAGGGCATTTTCTCATTAGTACCGTCTTCCACTCAGATGGCTCAGATGATTTATGGGTTTGCTTGTCCATAGCAAACACACAAACACATAGACACAAGGAAAAACACAAAAAGGCACAATCCCACCGGGAAAAGAAGCGATGTTCACAGCAAAAACAATGGCAGCAGGGCAAAGGGCAGTGAAGCAGCAGAACCTCATTATACCACGGCTGAAGGTAAAGTGGTGCTCTGCCGACTGGGTAGGCGGGACCCCCACCAAGTCATTCGGTAGTTAGCTACCATAGCACCTTGTTAAAAGTTTAATGGCCAGTTTTCTGCTTCACTAAAGGTAATTCCTGTATAAAGACCAAAAGGTTTGTATATTGTGAAGGAACAACTTGCACTGCAGATCAGTGATGTGGACTTTACAACAGCCAAATAAAAAATGGAGCTTCAGCCAGGCAAGTGCTAGGATACCCACCACCCCATGTTAACCCTTAAACGCCGAGCCTCTATTTACGAAAGTGTCTGCCATATGCCGGCGGCGCTGGGAGTCAGCGCTGCGGAAAAAAGTTTTTTAAAAAATCACAGCACACTTAGTTTTTAAGATTAAGAGTTCATTTTTGGCTCCTTTTTTTACACTGCCTGAAGTTTAGTATGCAACCATCAGAAATTAAAAAAAATATTATCATATATAAATACTGAAATATATGAGCGCAAAAAAAAAATTTCATATATAATTGTATACAAATCGCGCTGTAAGCAAAACGGTTAAAGCTATTGAGTTATTTTTTTCTTTGTATTGTACACTAAATTGCGATGATTTTGGTATATAACAAATTGTAAAACGATCAAAGCAACACAGAGAAAATATTATCACAAAATGATGCATGAATTCGTAACACGCAGACATAAAAAAAGTTTTTTTCAAAAATTCACCATAAATCGAAATATTGTGCTAGAGACTTCCCGTTTGTTGCAAAATGAAGGTAACTGATTGAATATTACTTGACTGTAAGTGTTTTAGCTTGCAATTGCAGTTTTTTACCATTTCGGTCGAGTTAAAGTAGACCAAAGGTCGAATTTTTTCTATTTATCGTGATTTATATGAAAATATTTCAAAACTGATAAATGCTATAACCATGAGTTATTTTTTGTTGTATTCTACATGAAATTGCACACATTTTCATATATAAAACTTTATGTAACGACTAATATAAAACGGTGCAAACATTATGACAAAGTGACAAAAGAATTTCTGAGATGTTCGGCCGAGTTACCGCGCGGACGTAAGGAAAAAGTTATTTTCAAAAATTCACCATAAATCGAAATATTGTGCTAGAGACTTCCAATTTGTTGCAAAATGAAGGTAAATGATTGAATATTACTAGAATGTAAGAGTTTTAGCTTATGATTGCGTTTTTCGACCATTTCAGTCGAGTTAAAGTTGACCGAAGGTTGAAATTTTGGCACATTGTGATTTATATGAAAATATTTCAAAACTCATAGAAGCTACAACCATGAGTTATTTTTTGTTGTATTCTACATGAAATTGTGCACATTTTCATATATAAAACTTTATGTAACGACTAATATAAAACGGTGCAAACATTACGACAGTGATGAAAGAATTTCTGAGATGTTCGCCGAGTTATCATGAGCGGAAGTAAGGAAAAAGTTTTTTCAAAATTCACCATAAATCAAAATATTGTGCTAGAGACTTCCAATTTGTTGCAAAATGAAGGTAAATGATTGAATATTACTAGAATGTAAGAGTTTTAGCTTGCAATTGCGTTTTTCAAACATTTCGCTCAAGTCAAAGTTGACCAAAGGATGAAATTTTGGCACTTATCGTGATTTATATGAAAATATTTCCAAACTGATAAAAGCTACAACCATGGGTTGTTTTTTATTGTATTTTACATGAAATTGTGCACATTTTCATATATAAAACTTTATGTAACGACTAATATAAAATGGTGCAAACATTATGACAGTGACGAAAGAATTTCTGAAATTTTCGGCAGAGTTACTGCACGGACATAAGGAAAAAGTTTTTTAAAAAATTCACCATAAATCAAAATATTGTGCTAGAGACTTTCAATTTGTTGCAAAATTGAGGTAAATGATTGAATATTACTAGAATGTAAGAGTTTTAGCTTACAATTGCATTTTTCAACCATTTTGGTTGAGTCAAAGTTGACCGAAGGTTAAAATTTTTTGTAGTCGACGTATGGTACATCCGCTCGTCACCCAACAGACAATTTTAGTCGACTTACGATACGTCCAGTTGGCGTTTAAGGGTTAACTTCCTTGTTCAAAACTTCAATGACCACACCAGCTAACACAATGTGGACAATTATTAAAAGATGAAGCCTTACACACTTCATAGTAGAAAATCAGTTTCTCCTACACAAACCCATTTGCTATAATTAATGCATCTTCATTAAGTCCCAGACACCCAGTCTAAAACAAGTAAGCAGCACTATCTTTTAACTCCCAGTAGGTCAGCAGATGCATATTTGGTCCTTCCAGTGTCCTATAGAAAACTGGAAGGCTGTGTAAAATCAAAAGGAGGGTAGAAAACTGGGCCATCAGATCTAAAAGTAAAGGGTTATGCAAGGTGTTTAAAAAATATCCAACATTTATTCATAAAAAATACTCATATCAGATACAACAACCTTACATTAATCTCCTTCAAAGTAATCACCTTAGGCTGTTACACTCCTTCCAACGGTTCTGACACTGTTGGGAGCAGCACTGGAATGCCTCTTTTGAGATGGCATGCAGCTGGTCCATCACATTCTGCATGATGTCTTCTCTGGACTGAAATCTGGTCTCTTTTCATAAAAAAAAAAAAAAAAAAATAATAATAATAAAAAATAATAATAATAATAATAATAATAATAATAATAATATGTAGGAGGTAGTTCTCGTGGGGTGTTGACTAGTTTCGCCCTTCTCATTAGGGCATCATTCAGGACAGGATGGCAGGATGCAATGGCTGTAATGCATGGATTTTTCATCTTTTATCCGTGTCTGTTGGATTGTGGAGTTAGTCGCTTCATTTTCATTGGCTATCTGGCTGTGATGTTCTTGGAAAGGCGGCTCCTGATTGGCTGTCTTCTCCTTGATCTAAGCCTACTGCTGATCGGCAATGGTGCAATTTCTCAAGGAAGGCGGGTTAACCGATCGTTCTCAAGGTGAAGGTCAGCGTCTCTGCCCTCCTCAGGTGTTGGAAGGGTGTCCTTGGGGCGAGGGTTAAAGTTGTCCTCAACGTCAGGGCGTCTTTGAGTTGTAGGTGGGTGCGTGGGGCGATCTTGCAGGTTGTCCTCGGGGTGAGACCTCACTAGGCGATCACCCTCAGTGCTCTGGAGGTCATCCTCAAGGGGCATAGGTTGGGATGTGGGTCTTGCCTGGTTGTTCTCAGCTTTCCTGATGGCTGTAGGGAGAAGGAAGGTCTCCTGAGTTACATTAAGGCTCGGTTTTTCCTTCCCTATGTGCAGCGCCTCCAGGATGTGAAGAAGACGAAGGTCCAGGGCGCTGTCAATAATTTCAAAATGTCCTACAATGTCGCTGTGGTGGGTCCTCTGGTTGTGGGCAGTCTTACGGTGATTAAAGATGGTTCCCTCCTGGGCATAGCAGGAGATCCGTTTGGAGAGGCGCATGAAAGTCATGCTGATGTAAGTTCTGGGGCATCCTTGGAAAGGGCACGTGTATCGTTATATGACATTCGTCCTCTTCATGGGATCTTGGGGAGGGGCAGGGTTGTTCTTCATCACTAGACTGCATGTCTGCTTGCTCCTGTAGAAGATAACCAGTTGGATCTTCTTGCTGCTGTCAGTGGGGGCGACGTTGTCCCTAATGATATTTTTCAGGGCCCGTTCGTCCTCCTAATATCATGAGTGGGCAGCGGGCAATTGGCAGCTCTAACATGATAACGCACCTGCCCATTCTTCACATTTGATACAGAGTTTCCTGGTTAAACACATCACACCTGCGCCTCATCAGGCTCCCGACTCTCCCAACATGGCTCCGTGTGACTTCAGTCTTTTCCCCAATCTGAAAATGTCCCTGAAAGAGACCAGATTTCAGTCCAGAGAAGGCATCATGCAGAATGTGACGGACCAGCTGGGCGCCATCTCAAAACAGGCGGTCCAGCGCTGCTTCTGGCAGTGGCAGAGCTGTTGGGAGAAGTATGTGGCAGCCCAAGGGGACTACTTTGAAGATTAGTGTAAGATTATTGTATCTAAATACTACTCTGAAGGAGATTAGTGTAACATTATTATATCTAAACATAAATATTTTTTATGAATAAAGGTCAGATATTTTTTTAACACACCTCGTAAAAAATCCATTACTTTTACTTTAACCTATATAACAACTTGGGAGGAGGGAGATGAGTGGCTGATAACATCAGTTCACAAATAGTAAGCAGAAAGAACCACTGGCAGCACAAGAAGTACAAGTTAACAAAATATCTATGCCCCATAAAGTGAAAGAAAGGGACAGAAAACCTTCCAGTAAACTCCAGTTTGAATTTTGGGAGTTGGAACAAGGAAGCAGACAACCAAGAAAATATGACCTTTCACTGCAATTGGATATGAGGAATACTGCAAATTCAAGATCAATTCAAATTTTTCTTAGACATACATGTAGTTTTTTACATTGATATCTTTTGGCAACAGCTGGTTCAGTTCTTGAGGCTTGGTAACAAACCAGCAATGATGTCAGGTAGGTGAGCAGAGGGACCACATCCTCACCTATTGTAACCTCATTACTTTATCTTTTGGCTACACAGATGAATGCAGGGATGGTTACAGATGGGATTTTGACAAAAGACTTAAGGTTTTTATACTTAGGAAAAATGCAAAATATCTTCAATTTGCAATCAGGTCCTACGAGAATACAAACATCACAATTTTTTAAAGTAAACTGTATTTTTCCTAACTATACAAACCTGAAGTCCTTTACATTGGGAATTACTTAAGGTCAACAGCTTCACCGTAATTCCTAATGTAAAGGACCGATGGTTTGTATATTGTGTCGGAACAATTTCACTTTTTATATGGAGACTCATGGAATAAGACTGGCACTGTTCTGAAGGAATTGGAATCTGAGGCTGTTAACTGGCACTGTTCTGAAGGAATTGGAATCTGAGGCTGTTAACCTCTACCACATCCCAAACACTTGCAAAGTCTGTGGCAAAGGCAGGACACTGAAGGAACAGTAAGTCACCACCTGAAAATGCCAGCTTCCTGGTTAAATATACTGAGCAAGATCAATTGAATCTTGCAGCCTCCAATCCAGCTTAGTATCCAGCTAGTATCCAGTGTGAGAGACTGATAGGGCCTTAAGTCAACTGGGGTTTACAATGTTAAAATACTTTCCATGAAAGACTCAAGGAAACCTGCTTCTTCCTTAAAAGAATGAGAAAACAAGTCCGGTAGATAGCAGTAAGGAAACAATAATATATTTAACATACTGGTGTAAAAAAAAAACACAGAAAAGAAACCACAGAAATAAAGTAAAAATTAAAATTTAAAAATTAAAATACTTAGTTCCCACATCTGGTTGGATTCCACCTAAAAGGTTATAATAAAATTAGAAAAAACTGTTCCTCAATTGGAAGAGGGAAAAAAAAAGCAGCAAAAGATTGGAAACTGGAAAATACAGTATGACAATAATATTCAAGAAGCATAAAGATGAACCAAGGAACTACAAGCACAACAGCCTGGCTGCATTTCCCAGGAAGATACCACAATCCCTCATATCAGATAACAAGCTGAAAATTTTTGAATTAAACAATCTAATTCTAAATAGTCTACAAAGACTTCATATCGAAGATCCATACACAGTCAACCCTTTAGACATCTTCCATCACAGAACAACCTCTATGCTCTGAGATTAAGACTGAGAAACCGCCAACCAATGGGAGAATACCATGCCCAGTGACGTCAGCGCTCTCTTGGCCAATCAAAAATCAGCGCTCTCTCTGCCAATCAAAAAGCAGACCGTGACCAGCACCCCTCGCCCACCGCTGATATAAACAAGCGTGACCAGAGTCCTACTACTTCATCCAGCTCCTGCCTGAAGAAGGAAGAAGGCCTTCCAAAACATGTCGCGATACCTACGATCCAAGAAGCACTGACGACCCCTGCACTCGTTTTTGGACCCCACCCTCAGAATTTCCATTAACCATCGACATCTGGATATTTTTATAAATAAAAATCCCTGCAATGAACTTTGGCACTTTACTTAATTCTGTTGCTGAAGAAGAAAAAAGACTAATTAGAAGAGTTGAACGAATAATCTACAAGATTAATGCAACCAAGACTGCCATCATATTCAACAAAACATGTTTGAAAGAGGGCCTATACCCAAAGTATATTATTATTATTATTATTATTATTATTATTATTATTATTATTATTTTTATTATTATTATCATTATTATTATTATTATTCAGAAGATGAAGCCTATTTATCTGGAACAAGCCTACAGGGGCTTTGATCTTCCTTTGGAAGAAGTAAGAGGTAGTAAAGGGAAATACATAAAGAGGAGATCCCACTTATTAAAAAAAAATAAATAAATAATAAAAAGTATTAAAATGCAAGGAGAATAGTATTCGAGTAGTAATACACTGCATCTTCACTTGAACTTCCGAAGTTCCAATTGCACAACATCCCCTGGGAGGCTGCTCCACAGTCCAACGGTGTGAGGAATAAAGGACCTCTGGAACTGAGAAGTTCAACAACAAGGCACATTTGCTGCATATTGGTGCTGCTGTTCAGCGAATCTCGTTGCTCTCAGCAGGTAAAGGGGATCAGGGATCAATTGTGAATGTGAAAGATCTCTGTTGAATCACAACTTATGAAAAAGTGACAAACAAGAGACTGTCCATCGATGGTCCAAGTCATAGCTCTTACACAGATACTTTTTCCAGAATATTCTGATTTTTCTTTTTGATCATCATGAGTGACATGACCAAGCCATCCCAATCTTTTAATTCCTTGCAAAGA
This sequence comes from Macrobrachium rosenbergii, assembly GCF_040412425.1. Classification (NCBI taxonomy): domain Eukaryota; kingdom Metazoa; phylum Arthropoda; class Malacostraca; order Decapoda; family Palaemonidae; genus Macrobrachium; species Macrobrachium rosenbergii. The sequence continues at coordinate 2,204,860 of NC_089744.1, forward strand.
GAGCAAATGGTATTTTCATAAGGATTCAGCAGAGCTATGTTATACTGGGTTTGGTTAGCCTGGGGTAGCCAGGCCAACTTAGACTAGATAGGTCAACCAGGTCAGCTTAGGCTTATCTAGGTTAGCTTAGTATATGTCTACTTAATCTATATGACTGGATGGTATTGTGACTATGGGAATGTCATTTGTAGTAAAGAAACAAAGACTTAGCAAACAATTCTTCAATACAAACATATGAAGTATTCTGAATAACAAAATAAAAAACTAGCAATTATGTAGATACTTTTCTGGCTTCCACTGTAGCATAAAACCACAGTAATGGATGGGAATGATTTGCCTAGTCAAGGCAAATCTGGTACAGTATTACACTACTAGTTCCAGGTAATTAAAAATTCTATATATATGAGCTTTTTGCAGTACCTGCAGTGACTGAAAACCTTGGTAAGCGAAGGGAAATGGGCTCGATCATTCTATAATGATATCTATATCTGTTGTATCTACAAGCAGGCTACAATAAATATACAAGTATTCAACTGGCCTATGTCTGAAGTTACTGTTCTCAACAGTTCCATTTTTTTAATAGTTCTGCTTCTGCTTTGCAAAGATAATTTTGGTGGTCTGCCAAAAACACTTGAAAATTTACCTAATTATTATATTTTTAGTTTCTACAAAAAAGGATAAAGTGCACTTTAAAGGGTGTTACAGGACCCCGAAAATAGTAATATGAGCCTATATGTAAATGTTATACTTGGTACACAAAATACCATGGATCAAAATGGGTTTCAAATTTCAACTCTTTTAACATCTAATAAAATTAATGGTGATTTAAAAGGGAAGATAAAATATAAGATATTGAAGATCTACGAAATGGCTTAAGAACCCTCATACATTTTCATGGAGTAAAGAAAATCATTTTGCAACACACAGCCCATGTCTATAATACCATAAGGATTATTGATTATAAATTGTGAGAGCCACAGGGCTTGCAGTGTACCACAGACAGTACATGTTAGGTAATGATCACTGTTCATAACCTGTAAAAATGAGTGCAAAAAGTAAACATTTCTTTTTTTCTTGATATCAGCTATCAAACTGCTGAATTTTTTCCTTCCTCCTCTCTCTTTGCAAATACAACATATTACAGGAAATGCTTCATCATTTGTCAATCATTCTCATGAACTTGAGCGCTTTAAGATATTTCAAGGTATTCATTCACATATACTGTATATGTTTACTCTGTATAATCATCAAAATTTTTACTGTGAAACCCATTCATGATACAATAACTGAAATTAATTTATTAGATACAAGGGCAATGCTATCTAAACTAAATCTGATTATCTTGACACTGGTTTGTCACAAAAACAAAAGGTAAATACTCTACCTCAATAAGGGCACTGAAGTACAGTATAGTTTAGTTCAATAATATTTTGTTCACTTACCTTTACATCCATTTTTTTTTTCCGTGTACCTAAATTTGTGCTGTAGTTACTTTTCTTGATAAATGTGTAACTTAAAAATACACTTTAAGAGTTCCAACTCCAGAAAATAACTTTAGTACAAGAGACAAAAAACGACAAATTTATAAAGATTCACTTCACAGACACAATATCTATGATTTACACACATATTTCTAAATACTGTGCTAGATCCTAAAAGCAACATGGTAATAGTCAAACACAGCTGACAAGCCACATGCAAGCAGCCTTTCACTCACTTTCCGATCACCACCACAAGCGCAAGTTGTGTGCCTCTGTTCCCCATGGATTCACGAGCCTGCAAATGATGCACGCAGTCAACTCAAAGAAGAGATGTTAGTGGGTTAAAATGGTAGGATATGAAAACAGCTCCCAATCCTGAATCTTATATCTAAACCAAATATTGCAGAGGCTCATTTTATTATAAGAAATGAATACATAAATATGATATCCATTAAAAATATTAAACTGAATTTCAGAGTTGGGAGCATGTTAATGTCACCCACAAGCTATGCTCTTTTATTATTTTATAATTACATTTGAGTTAAAAATCAAACACACTTGAAAACAGAAGCTCCTCTAACACACAGACATAAAACTAAATTACCCACATAAGTAGTGGCCATAAAACAGGCAACTATGTTTTTGTTTAATCACGTAACACAAAATATCAAACACAAGAAGAAAGAACATATTCAAATTTTCAAAGCTTAGTTACAAATCTCAAATTACCTGAAAATATATAAAACTATTATACTTTCATCTTGTAGTCACCACTGCTAAACCTCTTCAATGCAATGCATATTAAAACTACAAATGCCTTTTCCATTGTCTACTGCAGGTCTGAAAAAGTGCTCATATAAATTGTTTAAGTATCTACAGTAAACCCCCAATATTCACAGGGGATCCGTACCATACCACCCAGCGAATAGCTCAAATCTGCGAATACTTAAAAACCCCACTAAAAATACTTAGAACTGCCTATTTTGATAGTTCAAACAACAAAAATCTCTAAAAATGCTTATACCTGAGTATTTTAATAGTTTTTTCACAAAAAAGTGTATTTAGTCATGAAAATTATATGAAAATACAGTATTTAGTGAATTTTTTCAGTGAAAAATACCACGAATAGGCGAATTTTCCGTGAATATTGTGTATATATACGTTCCACAAAGAACTCTACAAATAGGTGAGTCCGCGAATCGTGAGACCGCGAATACGGGGGGTTTACTGTACCTGTTGAGTTTATGTAATATGCCGGATTTACTGGGTTGGTATTCTAGAAAGCTAAACAAACTCCCAGCCAGGTACTTGAATCTGAACATTCTGCATACAACTACCCTTCACTGGTCTGACATACTGTAAAGACAAATTATTGTCTTTCTCATTCATAACCCTCAGCCCGGGAGGAACCCTAAAAGAGTTCAGAGGTCTGGTTAACAAATCATTTATAACTAACTCACTCTCATTCATAAGATGAAACAAGGTTAAGGAATGGTGTAAACTGAAAAAATATATACAGAAAATATGCAAAATCCTAACTCCAAAATTCCACCCCTAAGTTTTGTTTATGATTTTGTCCTTATTCTTTCCTATAATCATAACTCAATGACAGATGGTAGATATCTGAATTAATAGCAAGCACTCTCGAGTCTTGTCCTCTCCCTTGAAGCAAAGCATCCTGTAATCACCTTCCTTCAACACATTCAAAACTATAACAATACTGATTCTTTAATTCTAACATCCTTTATTATCAGCTGATGTCATCATACATGAAGAAATTATCAGTTGCTATATGATAACCTCTTTCCCTTAAACCTATTCAGCAACAAGCCCATTATTACACTAGCCCACATTCATCATCAACAAATTATTTGGAAACTACAATCCCTCTCCAAAAATAAGAGAAGATGATAGCAACCACTGTGCATACATGGATAGACCAGCTGGTCACCAGCAGTAATTAGTCATGTGTCTGCAGTGGCCAACACGCTGTTTATACATTGATTGGCATTGCTTCTCTACCTTCTTGGCCTTATCTATTTAAGAATATTCAGCTTATATTCTTTTTTTTTTCTTGAATGCATTTTTGCTCATGTTTTAAAGTGAATAGTGTACTGTATTTTGCTTGTTTCTGAAAACAGACAATAGTTACTGAATAAACAAGCTGGTATCGAAGAGAGTAACACTCAAGTTAATAATTCTGCAACAATTTTGCATGCTTGCCTTTTCTGTTTCACAGAAGTCAGAAAATGCCTTTCTTGTTGTTCAGAGAAGCGATAAAATTATTGAATGCTGCATACTTGTGGTAAGTTTCATATCAGAGGTAATAATCAACAAATGATGAACTACTTAACAGCCTTAAAATTACCATAAGCTTCAGAATTTGCATTATACTGTGCTGATGTATTAGCATATTTGATTCCTTTGAGTGCAACCTAACAAATCAATTTCTACATTAGTTCAATAATTTCTATTTCATTTTCTCTTACCATTTATATGCTGATCTTGACATATTTTGTTTGTTACTTTTGATTTCATCATGCACTAGCTGAACCTATCTTAATTTTAGATCAATATTTATGGTGTACCAAAGTACATACTATCTTGATAATAAATTAGGCTCTCTAAGGAGATCAGACGATGTGCTACCACTCCTGGCCCTGTTAGAATAGTTCTTTCATATCCAGGGTAAACTGTGAAGTCTTCCTGTCTTTTCTCATCCAAAAGATCTTTCACAAAGCAGAAAATATTTTTCTTCTCATATGGGTGACTTATGAGACAGGTTTCTACTAATGGCCAGCAAAATTTCATTCTTAATATGCAAGAGCAAAGCTCTGGCAATTTTTTTTCTCTGTGGACACAATTGAGTCAACATGTCTATAGCAGGCAAGTGCGTGTGTCATACATATCTTATATCCTGTGGTTTCACTTGTATATATAATTTCTACTTCAAGCAATGTTCCTGACTGTTTATTCTTTGGTCTAAATTTGTATATATAATTTCTACTTCAAGCAATGTTCCTGACTGTTTATTCTTTGGTCTAAATTTTATTTTTATTTCTGTTTCTATTTGAATTAACTTTGAATGAAATTTCCAAAATTTTGCTGTTCATCTCACTTGGTAATGAGAGTTTCCCTACAATTTAACTTTTAAGAGCACATTTTAGAAGTGTGAGGCTCCCTCCCAAGGATTTCCTCCTGGTCAGGAGCTGGACTTGGTAACTTAATTTACAAATTTTCCAGTAAGTTAAGGCCATGTCATATTTCAGTGCTTCTGTCCAAAACAAAATTCCTTGAATGTCTAAGGCTAGAGGTTTAAATACTTATGTTAATTTCATTCAGCCAGTCAGGGGTTTTAGTATATAGTCCCTCCCACGTACTTTGCAATTTTACCTACAAGTATTCTAATATGCTTACTGTAAAAAAAATTTGATTAATTATACACAATTTTATTTCCCAGTTCATGACTTACATGAAAAGTGACTTAAGATTGCTGCAGAGGACTGGTAGATCTCTCTATGCATGTGGTGACTATCATCTTTGTAGTGTTGATCATGAATGGGAGGCTCTTATAAGTAATGGATCTGGCTTATAAAAATTATAAAACCACACTGTGATCAACATTTCAGTTATGACCAATGCAACAAAATTTACACTGCCATTGTTAACTCTCCTAACAACCATTAATTTTAAAGTTTTTCCCACACAGCAACTGGCATCTTTTCTGCACTCGTTTTTTCTATACTCCCGAGCGCTGGAAAAATACATGTTATTCCAAAAGGAAATTAAGATGTGACAAAATTACACAGAATTATCTACAAAAACTACCACAAAAGTACATTCTTTGTAGAATCAATTTATTAGTTAATCTTTACCAAACATTTTCTTGATCTTTACTTCATATGCACCTGCTTTGACCTACATCTGAGTTATTACTGACATTTTAATATAAACCAGAAATTAGGATGTTAACCTATACCCATTAATCTGTCCTTTCTCATGGTTCTTCCTACAGATCACTTATCCATGGCCTACAGTATCTAGTCATTTTTATACCAACTTACCATGAACTAACTACCACTTCACAAAAGCACCTCCTCATTTCCATTAAATCAATAATAATATCACTATTGTTTAACAAGCAGTTAAAAAAAATAAGAACACTTATTCTTTATCCTAAATTGCAATGATCATAAAAACTGGTTGCTGACAAGACAATTACAATATAATCAGTCCATTTTGTAATCTAATATGTAATTTGAAACAAAATGGGTATCTTTAGGTGTAACAACCTTTGTGGGATCAAGAGTCTCTCTCTCTCTCTCTCTCTGCACATGTGCAGAGTTAAAGAAACAAAAGCAAACAGATTTTTAGAGTTTTTCTGAAAATGAAAACCAGAAATGTTTGAAGTGCCGGAAAACATTGAAAGGTACCAAGAGATCAGAATTTGACAGTGAGCTTTTAAAGTGGTTTTAGTTCCAATGAACCGAAGGTGTAAGAATTTCTGGGGAGATATATATGGAGCAGGCCAGAATTTTCACAGGGAACTAAACTTAACGAATGACAGTGATTATTCATAAGCTTTGTTCTACATTTGATAACACAGCAATACAGTATATATATGTGGAATGAGCTGGCAAGACTTTGTTTACATATGGGTTTTTTAGGGGTGATGTCCGTCCTCCAGGATTTTCTGTGGTCTGGCTATGACCTGGTCCCAAAGGAGCCGGTTTAAAGAGGTCAGATTTTACTGTGAAACAAGACTCCTACTTCCTGACTTGTCATTATACTACAGGAAACAATTAACTTTCTTGTGATGCCTCTTTACATCTAAGCCCTCACCTTCACAAACTTGACAATGGAGTTGCACAAACAGATTTTAGTGCCGCTTTTTTTATCTGGTTAACCATAAGCTCTATAACAACTTTATAATTTGGGTATTGGAGGATGTACTCTTGTCCTCATTCATTTTCAAGTAATCACCAACTGAGTTGCTGTTTAAGTGTAATATGTTTGATATAAGAGAAAACTTCACAGTAAATATCCGTGTGAGACACTGTTCCTGATGTGGCTGAGGATAAGCAGGAAGGATGTAATGGAGAAGTACATAGAAAGTTCAGTAAGTATGTGATGGTTACCAGTGATTCTTGGGAGAGGGTGTTATAGTATACAGTAAACCCCCTGTATTCGTGGGGGATGCATACCACAAGCCCCTGTAAATAGCTAAAAAACCTGAATACTTAAAATCCCTCTAAAAACACTAAGAGCTGCCCATTTTGATAGTTCAAACACAGGCAGTCCCCGACTTACGGCGGGGGTTCCGTTCCAGCAGCGCACTGTAATTCGATTTCTGACGTAAGTCAGTGCTTATTAATTAATAGGTGCTGTAAGTGCTGTTGACAGCGCTTTAACAATGCTTACAACACTGTAACTAGATACTTATTCTTGTTGCAAGTGCCATTAATGGCACTCATGGCACTGTAACTAGATACCTATTCTTGAACGTCGTAAGTTGGTGCCGCCGTAGCTCAGGGACGCCCTGTAGTTAATGAAAATTTCTCAGTGAAAAATACTGCTAATAGGCGAATTTTCCGCGAATAATGTGTATATGTTCCATAGAGAAATCAGCGAATCAGTGAGTCCACGAATTGTGAGAACGTGAATACGGGGGGTTTACTGTATATGCTTGTGTGACCGTCACTGATTATTGGTGGAGCTAGTACCTACTCCAGTTTCTACAGGACCAATTAGGATGCCTAATCTGGAAACTCCCTACATCCTACTCATTTGCTTTCTCTATCCCTTGCAATACTAATTTTATTTTATTAGATTTTCCATTTACTATAAACGGTTAGAACAAAAAAGAGACTTCTCCCAACTGTCTTCTATCCTATGTACTGATGGCCTGATTTCCCATTTGGTTTAGGCCTTCACTCAAGCCTTTTTACTAGATTTCCTTGGCCTACACTCTTTTCCTCATCCTGCTCCTCACATATTCATTAGTTTTTTTAATACCTGAGCCTCACTTCTATTCATCAGATACCCTTACTGTCTAAATCTTTAAAATCTGTCTAATTTTCAGTTGTCTTTTCTTTTGTCATAAAGCCCGAACTATGTAACTTTCTGATCTGTACTATGGTCTTCTCATTATACTGTACTCAACTCTAGTCACACATCTTCAACACCTTTTCCATTTCTTTTAAAGTACCCACGTAATATAGACCTTATTCAAGTATTTGATATCTTTACCTTTTTACTGATAGGATATTCTTATTTAACAGTAGTCTGGCAGTCTCCCTTCACTTCATTCAGGCTGTTACTACTCTTTCCTTATAGCCCTATCAATACTTGCATCATAGTCCTATGTGTTGACAAGGTTACAGAAATTTTCTGCCACCATCTGCTTTTCTGAGAATAAAAACTTACTTCCTTCACAATTCTGGGCATCTCCTGTGACACAATCCGTTACTTTTCAATATATACAGTACTCAGTACACCTTAACACCTCTTTTGGAGCAACCAAATGGCTGCTTTCCATACGATTTTCTCTTTTAATTTCTTTGAAGTTATCATGAGCATTGTTTTGATTCCACTGAGTTTCACTACCATCCTCTCCAATCCACTCTCCCATTTTTAAACATTATACAACGTTTCTCTATTTTGAAAGTTAACAACAAGTAAAATACATAAAAACTCCCCAGGACCACCAATTTCACGGATTTTTGTATTAACCACTACTATGATAAACAAGAAAGGACTCTGTTCTGACAGCTGATGGACTACAACATTTATTTCAAATCCTTCCAATTTACCTGCCACTGTCCACTCTACAACAGGGGTTGGCAACCTTTTGGAGAGAGCAGGCCAGACAGCAATGCAGTGTCTTGGAGGGCCATGATATCAAATGTACTACAATATAAGGATCACTTAACACCTTAAACTAGGTAACAACTGTTAGATAATTAGCATCCAAGTGTTAAGCTGGTGGGCTAGACTAAAATTCTTTGCGGGCCTGATGCAGCCCACATGCCGGAGGTTGCTGACCCCTGCTCTAAAATTTTTTATTATTTGGTAATACCACTAGACCAATGAGCCTTTCTGGTACCCTCTGTTTTGGTACTGTAAATCCACTTTCTTTTCCTAATATATCAAAATCTCTTTGAAGATGTACAAATACTGTATATGGAAAAACCCCTTCCTTTTCCAATGGTACTTCTCCTGTATCTGCCTCATTATTAAAAGGGCCTCTGTTGATTTCACTTTAATGAATCATTACTGATAAAAACATATACCACAATTCTCTTACTAAATATACCATAAATCCAACCCATATTACAAGGAGTATGCAGACATTTCACTTTATCATACCCTCTGATTGTGACAATTTTATCACTATCTGACAACTTTCCCAAACTTGCTTAAGAACACCCGGTAGAAAATGATGCGGCACAGTGATGTAATGAAACATATTTATTAATTAACCACTAGTAATGAGGTATCTGAAATTTTAGACTTGATCTCACTTGATGAGAACATAAAATAGGAATTTGTAAAGCTTTGGCTTCTACTTCATATGAACACTTCTTATAAGTAAAATGTATATAAAATTTAAACCATCACCATAATTTAATTACAGTAATCTTCTTTAAGCATTATGATTTAAACCATACCAGCATAAGTAGTTCACTGGAAATTAGCTGTAAGCCTTTTATGCTGCAAGAACCACAACAGCCCACAGTAAAATTGACAGGCCTGGAGTAAGTCATCTCATGCAGTGCAATGCAGTAAAGCAATTTGGAGATATCTATCAAAATGTGATAATCATTTCACACCAGATTACTCAGAACCAGCAAAATATTTTTCATACATGTAACTTACCAAGTAATTACATAGCTACAGCTTTAACTTCCTGCAGCAGCCTTTTATTTAAAAATCAAGGTAGCACTTCAACTGTTTAGTGTAGGTGACATGCCCTGCCCACTTAACGGAGTGTTGGAATGACTCAGCCAGTAGCGTCAATCTGTTTTTGCCGCTCACACAGTCAACATTGTTGGGCATGCTGCAGCTTTTTTCATCAGTTTTTGGTTTTTCTCGCTGGATTTTGGTGAAGTACTGTCGAGTTTGCATAGCCTTCAAGTTTTTGTTTGCTTTTGTCAGCTTTTTGGAATTAGTTTTGTCTGATTCGAGTGCTTCTAGTGTTTGCTACTGTAGCGAAGGCTGTAAAACTAGGTTAACTAAGGTATGTTATGATTTGCAAGGAGAATACTTATGATGAGTGTAAGGATTGGGATGAGAGAAAGTGGAAGGTTCTTGAATCTCACCTTAGTACAGTAAGCTCGAAAAGGATAGAAAGAGAAAGGCGGCCTCTAGGGCTGAGCGTAGGGCTTCTGTTAGCTTAGATTCTACGCCTAAGCCTGAGCCAGATCTTAGTCCTGCTAGTCCTTCTTCCCCTATTCCCACATTTTCTCCTATTCCCAGCCTCCTACTTCCATTCCACTTACTCCCATGCTTGGCTCCCATGCTTCCGGCCCAGATGCCATTGCCAACCTTGAATCCAGGTTTGATAAGAAGTTAAACTTGGTAGTGCATACTCTCTGAGATAGGGGCGTCCCTGAAAGTCCTAATGGACAGTGCTTTGTGATAAGGTGTCTAGTGAAGCACAAGTGGAGGAGGTGACTACTCGTCCCGCCAGCTCTCCTAGACAAAAGTCACTGTCCCACTCTCCTAAACCTGGGAGAAGACATACCGTAAGTCCAAGGGAGGCTGGTGGGGTTTGCCCCCTCAGCTGAGCCTGTTGCACAAACCCAGCTGTTGACAGATGGCCGTTGGAGAGGACTCTCTGGATGTACATCATTTGTCATCAAGTTCGGACTCCGATCCCGATTCCAGGTACCACAGGCGCTTCTTGATTCGACCAGGCCATTGACGAGGCATGTGGACAATGTCGGCTGCTCTTCTCCACTGCCTATTAAGCGGTACATTGAGGCGCTCCGCAGTCCACAGACTTCCTGCAGCTACGCTGTGGATCCCTCCGTCTTTGCCCCAGCACTACTTCCTTCTCACCCATGGGATTCACCAGAAGTATTCTCGCCAGTACGCCATTCTGTTGTCAGGCGACCATCATCTAAGTGGCAGTCTCTTCCTGAGCGCCCAGAGCCAGCTCTTGAGCGCCCAGCGCCAGTTCCAGAGTGCCCAGCGTCAGCTCCCAAGCACCTGGCGCCACTGGCCAAATGCCAACTGCGCACTCCTGAGTGCCCAGGGCCATCTCTTCATCACCTGTCTACTTCTCCTGAATGTCAAACATTCACCATGGATCAAGACAAACCTTCTTTGGTGCCCATCAGGCAACAGTTATCTGAAATCATGAGCTTCCTCAAGAGAGTTCCAGCCTCCAAGTCTGCTCATGACTTGTCCCCGTCTCCAATCACTTCTGAAGAAGAAGAGTTCAACCAAGACCCTGCTCCTCCTTTGGCATATGCAGCTCTTTTTCGCGACCTGTTGGCAAGTTTTCTGTCTTTTTTCGCTCCAGCTGCCCTGGTCTCACCTGCTTCTTCATTCCTGATGAGGAACCTCCCAGGAGATAGCTCCAGGCTTCCCAAGATAGTTCTTTCCTCATCATCCAAGAAGGCAATTAAAGAAATTGGAGACTGGCTCTCTGCTAAGAGGGAGCAAGGTGAAGCTACTTTCGCCCATCCTCCCTCTCATCTGGTCAAGAGGAGATACAGTAACACCTCGGTCTTACACGATTCAAGTTGCGCTAATTCACAGACAAGCGAATTTCTCACTGGAACTTAACTAATTGGCATACGTGATTTTTCACAGACACATGACATTTGCGAAATACTAACCCTACAGAAGTGTTTATGTTTAATATTTTAAGTATTATGTAAGTTTTCATGTTTTTATGTGTAAAATTTGTATTATTTTTACTTTTGTACATAAATACTGTGACACTAGCATACTTTAGTTAAAATACAGTAAAATCAATCAAAATCACAAAACAGCTGTGATGCAAACATTCTCTCTCTCTCATACTACTTTAATACGTATTTGCTTTGATGTATGAGTTGTATTTTTGTTTCTCTCTCTCTCTCTCTGAGATGAGAGATTTTTAAGCACAGACAAACATGACGTTACTTTTTTATTAATCTTATTTCATATTTACCATGCATTTTTTGCATTTGTATGGTAAATTATATTAAACTCTAAACATGTACATATCATACCCCGGTCTTTTGTGTGAGGCTTGAAGAGAGGAGGGGGGAGGTAGCTGTCAATCAACTTGACATATGACATGAAGGGAAGCGTTGCCCACAGTGTCTCAAAGGATTTCTACGTACTGAAATCTCTCTCTCTCTCTCTCTTTTTCCTTCATAAATCATGAACTTCAATCTTCTGATATCTAATCTAAGAATAACTTCTCTCTCTCTCATGTTATTTCTGATATTTAATCTAAGAATAACTTCTCTCTCTCTCTCTCTCTCTCTCTCTCTCTCATGTTATTCTCTCTATCTCCTTAATAATTCATAAATAATTTAACTCTTGATATTTTAAGTAAGGCCAAACATCTCTCACTCTCTCTCTCATGTTATTCTCTCTGTCTCCGTAATAATTCATATATAATTCCACTCTCTTAATGTAAAGACATACCCATCTCTCTCTCTCTCTCTCTCTCTCTCTACCTTACTACCCTTGAACATTACATACCTTTTCTTTATTTTATTGAATTGTACCTTCGTTATGACTGTGACATATGAGGTTTACAAGAAAATGGCACCCCATGAACTAAGGTAGCATTAGTATGCGTTATGTACACAGTAGCATAACCCAATTTTTAGTCAAACCATTTAGTCCCTTTTTTAAGGATATTAAGCTAACTTCTAAATGAAATTACAGTAACTTAAATTTCATTTAAAAGTTAGCTTAACCCTTACACTCTGTGAGGCCATGATCAAGGCTTTACCAGTAGCCTCCGTGAGGCCACGTTCATGGCTCTCTAAAGTTCTGTTAAAACTTGCCGCTCTCACATCCCCACTATGCAATTTTGCTGGCCTCAAAATGTCACTACAGTGCTTCCTTACCATTGGCTATCTGATTCTGCATCATAAAGTAGCAACCAATCAGATGATTAGCTTTTGTTTTGGTCCTGAATGTGGTTGCTTTAGGTGGCTGAGTTTGCCGTTGTGTGGCTGCAACTTGCTAGCGATATATTTTACATAATATTTTGGATTTAAACACTAAAATTTATGGATATAACGGCTTCTTGTGATTCAGGAATGTTTTGTGTTTTATAGTGAAGGAAAAATGTTTGGTAAAGCAATTAATAACTGGATTTCATTCAAAACTTTTTGTTTACAAAGATAATCTCTTTGCCAAAATGTTTGTGTTAGCTGTGTTGTGCTTTTGTGTTGTCTATGTATATTTTGTAGTGTGTGCGTTTCTCGTGATTCAGTAATAAAATTTATACAATTACATGCCAGCATTTTCTTACATCAGATTCTTTGCATTTGGGATAATTTGTTATAACATATAAGGATATTCAAAGCATTAGCTTTCTATTGATATATAACTTCACATGCTTCAGAGTAGCTCTACTTGTCAGAGATTGAGATCAAAAGCAAACATCAAGGACTGGTTATGGCAGTAGTATTTTATATACGTATTTCAATTAGGCTAAACATGATAAGTCCGGGGTATAAGGGTTAATATTTTGGGAGCATGATTAGGGTCATATTTAGTGTTTAAACTCTAGAAATAAGTATTTATTAGCATTTTTAGTGACTGTACCAAACTTACGCTAATCTTCAACTTGAGCAAAGGGTTCTGGAACCTAACCTCGCATAAGTTCAAAGTGTTACTGTACCTATTGTACAGCACCGGGGAACCTCCCTCTTTGGGAGTCGCTGCCACCTCCCAAGGGGACTTCTCCGGCCTCATCGACTCTTCACATCACCCAGCCTTCGCTCCAGCGAAGATTAAGTTCTCTTCAACAGAGCTGGACCATCTAGTTAACAACCTCTTCATGGTATTTGAGGTTTTCAGCTTCCTAGATTGGACAGTAGGAGCCCTTGCTGCTAAGAAGATCGAAGACAACAAGGACTTGGACGAGCACTTTGCAATGGATTTGTTTGAAGTTCTGTCGTGTGCAGACAAAGCCATCAGGGACGGGTCTTCGGATCTTGTGGCCCTTTTCTCTTTTGGGGTTCTGAATAAAAAAGAACTTTGGTGCTCCTTCACCACCAAAGGAGTCACACAGTCACAGACGTCGGCGTTATTATATTCGCCTTTGGATTCGTTTCGCATTTTTCCTTAGACGATAGTGGAAGAATCGCTCTAATGTCCAGTTCTCAGCTAGAGCCATCAATAGAAGCTCTTCCAAGGCTGTACCTAAGAAATGAACTAGAAGTCCTTCGTGCCCCAGTATGAGTCAGACTTCGCAATTTTTGGGAGAAGTGGAGTCACAGAGGGGCAGACCGGTGTATTGTCAAGACTCTGAAGGTGGGCTATGCCATCCCCTTCATGGAGAGCCCCCATTTTAGTCATTTCTCCCATTGCCTTGACGGCCTGCTCAAAAGGCTCGGTGAAACATTCAGCCCTTTTGAAGGAAGTATCCTCTCTCCTAAAGAGAGCCATAAAAAAAGTAGAGGACATCTGCACAGAAAGCTTCTACAATCATCTGTTTGTAGTCCCCAAAGTGTCAGGGGGTTGGAGACCAGTCCTCAACGTAAGCACCTTCAATCTCTTCGTAAGGAAGATGAAGTTCAAGATGGAGAAGGACCACTTAGTCTTATAATCCATTCACCCGGGCGACTGGATGGTAATGCTGGATATGCAGGACACATACTTCCATATCCCAATCCATCCGGACTCCAGGAAGTATCTTAGGGTCATCTTCTAGGACAAAATATTTCAGTTTTGTCTCCCCCCCCCGCAAAATGGCTTCATCTGATTGGCATCAACATCAGTCTTTACCTGGATGACTGGCTTTTCAATTCCCTTCGAAGGAGAAGTGCTTGCGAAGGGAAGTGCTTGAAGGACTTGCACACCATTCTTCACCTTACTCAGGAACTAGGAATACTCTTAAATCTCCAAGAGTCCCAGTTAGCCCCGACACAAGAGATTCTCTATTTGGGGATGATTCTCAATTTTTGGACTTTTCAGGCTTTTCCATCCCTCAAAAGATAATCACCAGCTGCCTCAAGATGATACACATTTTTCTCGCCCTCTCACCTTGTTCGGCCCACCAATGGACAAGCCTACTAAGGACGCCAGCGTCCATCAAGACATTCGTCAAGCTGGGCAGACTCCACATGATAGTCCTCCAATTCTACCTAAAAGCCAACTGGGGCAGGAAAACCAAACCAGACTCTGTCTTGTTTCCCATCACTCAAGAAATCAAATTGAACCTCCAATGATGGCTGTCTGAAGGAAGACAATCGCAAGGAAAGTCTCTTCTTCCTCTGAGCCCCAACCTAGATTTTTAATCAGACGCCTCGAATCTAGGTTGGGGAGCCCTTCTGGGAAATCAGGAAGTTTCCGGGATGTGGTCCCCAGAAGAACAGAACCTTCATATCAACGTTAGAGAATTAAAAGCAATTCACCTAGGCCTTCAACGCTTCTCTACCATGACCTACAACAAGACAGTAGTAGTCCATGTGGACAACACCACCACCACACTGACGTATATCCGAAAGCAGGGAGGCACTCATTCCTCTTCTCTCTGCCAGGCAGCAAAGGATCTCCTATGGGCAGACCAAAATCGAGCGACGTTGGTTATCAATTTGCTGGTCACTCAATTTATTCAAGGAAAACTGAATGTTCTGGCAGACAACCTGAGTGTCAGAAGCAGGTCCTTCCCATCAAGTGGACCTTGGATCCCATGGTTTGTCTCGACCTTTGGTGATTAAGGGGCAAACCAATGCTGGACCTGTTTGTCACCTCAAAAAACCATCATCTTCCTCTCTTCTGCTCTCCAGCCACAGATTCCCTGACGTGGGTGACAGACGCCATGCTCCAGGACTGGTCAGGCCTGGATCTGTTTGCCTTCCTCCCCTTCAACATGGTGAGGGAAATCCTGAACAAGTTCATCTTGCACCGCAACGTCTCGATGACCCTCGTAGCCCTATTTTGGCCCACAAAGGAGTGGTTCCCAGACCTATGGCTTTCGGTGGACTTCCCGAGACTATTTTCCCAAAAACAGTGGCAACTCAAACAACCTAACTTCAAGAGATACCACCAAAGGTTGTCCGCTCTGGCTCTGACAGTCTTCAGACTGTCAGGAAGCTGGTCAGAGCAAAAGGCTTTTCAAGAGCCGCTGCGGAAGCTATTGCAAGATGCAGACGACAACCTTCTTGCGACGTCTACCAAGCAAAGTGGACAGTTTTTCGTAGATGGTGTCTCAGACATAACGTTTTGTCTTCTGAGACATCTGTAACATAAATAGCAGACTTCCACCTCCACCTGAGGACCTCTAGAGGTCTGTCCTCTTCCACCATTAAAGGGTATTGAGCTATGCTGAGCTCGGTTTTTAAGCATAGAGGTCTGGACCTGTCCTCAAACCCGGATCTTAATGACCTCATCAAGTCATTCGACACTTCTAAGCAGAAGGCCAATCTGGTTTCCTGGAACCTAGACATAATACTTAAGTGGCTCACAGGTCCTCCTTTCGAACCCCTCGTGCTGCTTCCCTAAAGGACCTCACTCTGAAGACACTCTTCCTCGTGGCCTTGGCGACTGCCGAGCATGTAAGTGAACTGCAAGCTATTGACAAGCAGATAGGTTTCTCCCAAGGAGATGCAGTGTGCTCTTTTACCCTAGGTTTCCTAGCCAAGAACAAGGACCCATCCAAGTCCTGGCCTCCTTCCTTCCACCTTGAGAGTTTAATGGAAATCCTGGGCCCGAAGGAAGAGGAAAGGGTTCTTTGCCCCGTCAGAGCCTTAAGATATTATTTGCAAAGGGCCGAGAACATCCAAGGGCCATCCAGCAACCTCTGGTGTTCCGTCAAGAATCTTTCTCACCCTCTTTCAAAGAATGCATTGTCGCTCTTCCTAAGGGACCTGATTTCCAAGGCGCATTTTCCAATTCAGGACATTTTGCTGTCGTTCAAAGTGAAAGCACATGAACTGAGCAGTCACTATATCTCTCTCGCTTTCAAGCATAATTTATCCCTTTCGTCCATTCTTCAGTCGACCTTTTGGAGGTGCAAACTGATCTTCGTGTCTCACTACTTGAAAGAAGTCGAAACAGTGTTCAAGTACTGTAGCACCTTAGGGCCATTATCAGTGGCTGGCATGGTAATGGGGAAAGAAGCATAGCAAGCACTCTTTCTCTCATCTGCCTCCTTGCCTTGACGCAGGGTTTTGAGTTTTGGGAAGCCTGGGGGTAGTTTGTACCTGGAGTGCCCACCAGTCTTAGTGGATGGGTAGTGGTTTTTTGTCAGTGTGGGTGACAGCATTGTCTGGTTGCTGGCTTTACTGGTACTGTGCCCCAGGCAAGGGCACTTATTATATATGTCTTGTCAGCAATCAGGCCTATCCTCTGTTGCAAGACTTCCACTTATAAAGAGGCGACCCTCAGCTCAACCGCCACACCACTACAAGTTAAGATGAGCACCAACCAGAGGCAGTACAGTATTCTCCTGCAGTAGCTCTCTTACCAAGTAAGGAAACTAATGTTCTGGAGTAGAATACGTCCATTCATCCCACCCCACTATCAATGTGGGATTCAGCTATGTAATTACAGTACTTGCTAAGTTACTTATATGGAAATTATATTTTCATAATAAAATTAAGTTTCATATATACTTACCAAGTAATTACAGAATCAGAGCCCTCCCTCCTCCCCACTAATGGACATAAAGGCACAAACAGAATGACGCCACTGGCTAAGTTGTTCCAACACTCCCATTAAGTGGGTGGGGCTTGTCACCTGCACTAAACAACTGAAGTGCTACTGCGATTTTTAAATAAAAGGCTGTCGCGCGAGGTTAAAACTATAGCTATGTAATTACTTGGTAAGTACAGTATATATGAAACTTAATTTTATTATGAAAATGAGAGAGAGAGAGAGAGAGAGAGAGAGAGAGAGAGAGAGAGAGAGAGAGAGAGAGAGAGAGAGAGAGAGAGAGAGAGAGAGAGAGACCTATGCTCTTACTACTGTTCAGATAATGATACAGTATTATCAAAAACTCTCTTACATAATGAGGGAGAGATTTACATTATCTTGTCAAGGACTTCTTCCATGTGGACGTCGTTTATCACAGTTATTAAAAGCAACATTGTTAGGCATGACTTCTAATCTGAATACAACTAACCTAATTCTGTTAATAATGTGCCCCTCATTAGGTCACTCAATTTGTCCCATCCAAAAGGATAACCATGAGCTTGTCTAACTCAGTAATTCGAAGCCATAAGAGCATATATTGATAACCAAGCAAACTCGGAACATCTACATACAGAACACACTGGGACTGAAAGTATCTGGCACCTGTTTTAACACTTGAAAATTTTGATGGACACGTTGGATTTGGAACCAACCCATCCTGTGTGGATGCGGAGAGAAGGGGGAGGAAGAAGCAGAGATGCTGAGAAAGGGAAAGAATGTTTACACATTTTGTACTTCAGAAGATGGATATATTGGCAAGTACCAATTCTGCATCAATGGTATTTTCACAGTAACATGGAGGGTGGTGGTTTTTGCAAGATGCTTTCTTATGCAACGTGATGAAGCCACAGCACCATACTTTAATAATTTTGGGCATATAGTTGGCTGATGATCAAGACAGACTCCTTCAACCCACCACACTATATCTAAAAAATCTAACAGAAAACCCTTCTTTTGGTTTCAGCAGCAGAAGACTGTCTGTTAGCTGTTTGGCACCACAGGCCCTTCAGTCCTAGTTGGGTCATGTTTGTATAGTCTGGGGCTGCAGCTCAGAGCTAAGTTGGGCAGGGAGGAGAAACTCACTAGAATTATCGGTTTGTATTAAAAAACTCTGGGATAAAAACTCAAATTATTACAGAGCAAATCTATCACTTATGCACCCTCCCAAATTGCAATTTAGGAGGGAGACTGAAAAAGAGTATAACAGAGGAAAAGGTAAAAATCAAAGCTATAGGACTGGGCAACAGCAAGGGCACATGAGTGGGAGACACAAAAACATGGCTGGAACCAAAGGGATAAAGGTGCACACTGCTGCAAACCAGCCTGCAGAAGATCTTTTAAATATTATTCAGGAGTGTGTTTAGCATAAAGCCAGTGCACAATTTGGAGAAAACTATGAGCAATGGATTTGTGATGAAAAACATCTGCATATATTTATATAAATACAAGAAAGATGTGACAGACAGTGGATGGCAAGGGATGGCAGGGCTTCATGATTTATATGCCTTGCAAAAGATGGGGAGGGAGATGTGTAGAAAGGTTATGATGAAAGGATGGTGTATGGAGTAGTGTATGAGGATGCATGTCTGAAAGAGAATTGAAGATGGTGTGAGAGATGTGAAGACCATTAGCTGGGATTGGTGTATTTGTGGGGCTTGTGGTAATGGCTTCCCTGAAGGATGGATGATGGAAATGTTTGTCATCCCATCAAGAAGCAAAATTTGAGGGGGCATCATTTCTTGGGCAAAGTCCATTTGTGGCAATAACAATGCAGGCTGGTCACTGCAGTGCCTGACCTCCCAATTGTTTCTGAGTCTTCTGTTATGGAACCTTCACTACCATGGGATTTGGTTTCTTCACTGGTATTTACTTATGTGAGTGAGAGCTCCAGGAGGTAAGTTCTATTAACCCAATGGTTGAGTGTAAATGGCATGGTGGTTATAAAACCGTTAGTTCTATTAACCCAATGGTTGAGTGTAAATGGCATGGCGGTTATAAAACCGTTATCTTGAAATTCTAAATGATGTGCAAAGTATATCAGCATTTGGTACATGATCTGGAGGATATAGCTTGGTACATGAGCTACATTCATACTGGTGGAACAAAAGCAGCTGGCTGATGTGATTTTGATAAGCATATATGCATTGACTACAACTTTTCTCGGTTTGACAATTATTTATTGACCCTTGTGGATGACCACTGATATTTTAAAATAAATTTTTTCAGAGGAACAGATGGACAGTGTGAGTAAATTAATAAAGGAGTTAGTGGAAAGTAGCCATAGAAGAGTAAAGAAAAATAGAAGAGTCTGAATCCCCATAAGGTGATGGATTTCGAAGGTCACCAAATTCCAAGATTTGGTTTGAGTATACTCAGGTTTTATGTTCTTGTTATTCATTCGCTGGTGATGATGAAGAATCATTTTGCAATTTTGTTGAGCCACTTTACTTATTGTAACAAAATACAACAACAGAATTTTTTAAGAAGAAGAAGAAGAAGAAAAGAAATCAAAATTCTTTGCAAAACACCTAAGGAGATTTCAAACATAAAATCACCAAACATGTAAAAATAGATATCTCAAACAACTAGCGTGAATTTAAAAACTATAAGCATGGCAAAAAAGCACTGAAAAAATAAGCAAAACACAGCTAAGGAAAAACTTGAACAATAATCAGTGTTACATCCACAGCCTCATATTAAGCAGCATAAGAGGAAATATGGCATCTTAATCTTAAACTACAAGGCATAAGGATAACACTTCATGTAACTCTTTCATGTAATGCAATTACTTTTTCATGTAATAAAAAAAAATACATAAGAGACCTGATTATATATGTCAGCCTGGAAGAAAATGTAGATTACATTACACTGATCCAGTATTGTCTCCAAGACAACAAACTTAAAGGTACTTGTCATCAAAATGCATGAGCACAATGAAATGAAGAGTTCTTACCAGTGACATATTTATTGCATGCAATGAACAGTCATGTAAAAACTATGCAGGATGAAAGACTGTTTTAAGTAGAGCACTACAGATGTATTTGTAAGAATTACAAATTTCTTACATTTTCAGAAACTTCTGTTTTCTTTTTCAGAGTATGGACTGAATACAAAGAAATGTTACAAGTACTATTTACAAGACAGGCAGATGATCCCTGGTAAATACAACTCCTTTGATAAAAACAAAAAGTCTGCCCATTGAAGGGATGCCTTCAACAGGAGCAGTTTTTTGAGCCCGAGAGGAGGAGGGGGGGCCAAAATTGGTCATTACAGACTAGGAGACAAGGACATCTCTGGTGGCATCGGTCACAAACTAACGCTGTTTTCTTTAATGACATATCCCCTTTTGATCTACAGTGTCCTTGTTGTGAAGCGTGTCACCGACTTATGGCGGGGGATCTGTTCCAGCATCGAGCAGCAAGTTGATTTCCGCTCTAAGTTGTTTTTTTGCCATTATCAGAGCTTTAACGGCGCCGTAACTTGATGCTGCATCAAGGTACAGCGCCATACGCGCTGTCAACTTGATGCCTATTGTTGCAGTTAGCACTGTCAATGGCGCTTATGGCACCAGAACTTAATGCAACATCAAGTTACAGCGCTGTAAAACATCGTTAACGGCGCTGAAAAGGCGCCGTGAGATCGAATCTGCCGTAAGTTGCTGTCACCAGAAGTCAGTGATGCACTGTATGACATGAGCACCTAGCACATCTAAAGTAGTTCTTAAATTTACTGAATTCACAAGAAACGTTCATTACCTTCACATTACAAAACTTTTCAACCAGTACCTCCTATCCTTGAATTTTTGGTAAAGGCATTACCTGTATGTTTGAGACCAAAGTGCACAAAAGCTACATGCACTAATTCATACAATCATTAATTTTTGTCTATGAATACTATAAACTGGAGCATTTTAGTATGCTTGTTTTTAAGAATATATAAAATTTTATGATTCTAAGCACATAGGGTAAGGTAACCAATAGGTACGCGCACCAGTCCAATACGTATGCACAGGGTATTTAAAAATGTCTGCATAGTATGTGATGGCACTTTAATCTTCAATCTTTGTCTCAGATTGATCCTTAACCATTATTTTATATATAAACAGGTTTCTAAGTTCTGTTCCCTTTATTGAACAAATTACCAAAAGAAATAAGAAGGCAAGGCAGGAAAAAAACAAGATTTCCTTATGAAAAGCTAAGGTTTTCCAATGTCTCTTTTTATATTTTGGTTATTTTAAGCTTTATATATTAAGTTTTTTTTTCGGGGCTGATTTGGTGATGAGGGGCATAAGAAACAAGCATCAATACTTTTCTAAAATAAGAGATACATGCGGGATATGGGTGCGTATGTATTGGACAGGGCCAAGATACAAAAGCCCAATACGTACGCAAAATTAAAATTGCCTGCCAAAGAGTCCTAAGCCACAATGTACAACAATCTATGGGTACCTCTATTGCTAGAAAGAATATGGGCCACTGTTCTATGAAAATCTTGGCAGTACTATCCCAGTCAATTTACCTCTTGACTGGTCCAAAATGTACGCAGCACGTGATGCCCCATCCGTACGCACATACATATAGATTACCACGCACTGCGTACCTATTGGTCTTCACATTTTTTATACAAAACATTAACTTCTATTCTTCTTTTCATATAGAATAATACAATCTAACACAGTACGTCTAAAATGTCAACTATCTGTATTGATGTCTTTACTTACTGGTATTTATATATTACATTCCACTGTTTCATTCTTTTCTTATCATTCAATAACATCTCTATGCATTTTCACATACTACTGCCAAATGGGGGATGCATACATTTCCCTTTCTTTATTTTTTACATTGAAAATAAAATTTTTTCATATACTGAACTTATCTTTTCCAAAATATTCTGCATTTATTAATGGTAAATAAAGGTTGGGGGTATAATTTCTCATAAGGCAGCGTAAGTCTAGCCTGACTCCAGGGCAGTCACTTGGGACTTGAATACCTGGTGTCAAAAGGGAGGGTGGAGGGGGACCAGGGTTTGAGTTAGTAGAAGAGGCATGATTTATGAAAGAGGGGAGGAGGTCGATGCATCACACTGCATCATCAAAGGCTGTGATTGTGATCTGGTCCTGAAAGAAGGAATTGTGATGTACTGAACATCAGGTCTTAAGAGGATTAGGCTACGCGAGATTGGTGATGATGACGCTACAAATATTGTTTTTATATTCAATGCCCTTTTTATTCGAATATATTTACCATAGGCTCTTTTGTATATATATAAAACATGAAGACTAGAAACAAGGATACATTATTGTTTAAAAATGTTAGCTATATTTTGCCGTAGTTATAAATGATTTTTAAGGCTGCTTGCATTCGTACATGGTTGATTTTTTCTTTTGATTTTTTTAGAATATTTAAGTTTATCATTCAAAATGTCACAATAAACACTTGACAATTCTCGTATTTCATGACATTCGTGAAATGACATTTAATACTAAGATTGCAAATATTTTAGTTATAATGGATTTCTAAAGGCACTGACTTGTAAATCGATTATGTGAAATTATATTCGTTTGTTTACTTACGAACTGTTTAATTGACGACATCGAAAACAGCAAAATGCATTGCATAATTCTGATGTTTCATGAAATTAATGTTTTTTGAAATCTTTATGCTAATTAATCTCTTGTAGTTACCAGTTGTATAAGTATTGTAGAGGTGATAATCCAAAGAATACAATACCATAATACTGTACCCTGTTTCGTTGAAAAAATTTTCTAATAACAGCAGCTTTTTTTCATACTGTATTCTCTATATTTTTTATGTCTTCATATTTTTTATATGTAAAAATGTTTGCCTACAGTTCACATTATTAATTACATCTATTTTCATTGTCTTCATTTTACTCATGCCAGAAAGTTGTTTTTTATGAAGGAAATTTGTCAACCACATACAGTGTTTTGTTTTTTATTGCCTTTTTCCATATGTGTTCCCTGGAAGTTATGATAATGCAGTCAAAACTCATTGAGACATAGATGAGTAAGTAGAACAATGAATGATGTCTAACATATCCAAGGAGACTTGTGCAGCTTTAATATCTTTAGAGTTATAAGTGAATGAGTACCTAATGGACAGAGGTGAGTATACACTGGACACCCCCTCATAATAGGTGCGCACCAAATTTACAGGCTGTTTTCTCAGCATGGTACTGTGATATTTATAATCTCTCTTATAATCTCTCTACATCACAAGAAACTATAACCATTTCTTCGTATATTAACCAAATATCACATTCTCCATGTTATTCGTGGGATGGGTACAGTCTCGAGAATGAAAAAAAAAAAAGATCAACTTTTTGCATACCTATTGGCTACCTTTCCCTATATGAAGACAGAATACATAAAATCATGTAGTTTTCAAACTAGGATCTGTCATGGTTCATTAGTGTTGCCTTAATAAAAGCTGGGTACAGTATATGTATTTCTCCATGAAAAAAAAAAAGAACTTGGAAAATCAAAGAAAAAGAAAAGATTGCCTTCGAGCTAACTTATTATAATTTATTGTTTCAACAACACTGTAGAAGTAACCTAACGAAGAATAAAATCTAAAAGCACTAGTAACAAACAGTACTACTGGCATATAAATGGTAAAATGTAAAAGTTGCAATTTGCCATAACACTGACTGCAACATGAGCTTAATTTATAAAACAATAATAACAAAAGACATATGGAATAGTTGACGGGATGTAATTAATTCCATACATATGGTCAGTGGCAGTAAACCTAATGGTAAATTAGACTGAATCAATAATGGATATGTCATCAGAGATAATCTTTCAAATGAGTTTGTGACAGATCCCAACACAGATATTCCTCCTGTAATGACCCATTCTGCACCAACTCCACCCCAAACCCAAACAACCATTCCTGATCCCAAGGTAATCTTTTAATTAACACCGTTTCTCTGAAATTTACTTGAAAAAGGAGGTACACTTGTCATGAAATGGTCTGCTCACCAAATAAATAGTACCTGAGGAATTTCTATATTCATTCAATTCTCTCTGAAAAATGAAACAAGAATAACTGTAAAGCCTCAGTTCATTATTCTTCAACAATACATTGTCAATGGCCTACTTTTTGAAGATCTATTTATCTTACAAAATAATTATTCTTTTGTTGTTGAAAAAACACATGGGGGCAGGAATCAAGTATGTACATCAATATTCTATTGATCTTGAGGAGAAACATATATGTAATATTAAATTCATACCTTTCAGCTGGACGATGTTTAATAACAAAAATAGAATATGCAGTATATTACATAAAAAGAGAAACCAATACTTTACTAAAATAAAGTGAACAGCTGCCCTTTTCTCTACGTTTACTCAAGCATTTCTCCTAAAATAAGTCTGCACAGACTAACGTAGTCTGCAAGAGCGGTCCTAATAGCAATGACAGAGACAAACAGCAAAATTTCTCCCTTTTGTGAAGTATAGAACTCATTTAAGGATAAAAAAAATCAGCAGGCAACACTGCAAAAATCATACTTAGGCTTGGTTGAATTTCCCATATGAGAGAAGCCTAAAACGTCTACTTACTACCTTGAGCCAATTACAAAGAAATCACTTGCTAAAGTGATTATTCTAACAAAAAAGAAGTCACTATAATACACAAACTGATAGGAGTAGGATGAATGAATTTCGATCAACACAAACAACAAAAAAAGGGTGAGGTACTGTTCTCAATAATCCATACATATAAACAGGATGAATGAAGTTTGTCAAGATCGCAATGAATTTACACATTATCACCATCCATCAAAAGCATAATCTAAATCTTCTTTATCTGTCCTACACCAGATAAGAGATGGACAAAAAAACCAAAACCAGTATAGAAATAACAAGGCGTTGGAAAGTCTGCAAGGAGTCATTAAAACTGATAAGAGCACATATTGCACTTTCTATATCCTTAAAAAAAGCAGTCACAAAAGCATTATAATAATGAATAATTTTACTCTAACACAATGCTAAAGGAGTGAAGTCTTATGCAGAAACTTCATCAACAGTGCACTGCACTGTGATCTCACAGGCAACCACAGCACACACCAAAATCTAGCAAAAGACTGGCAACCTCAACATGCTTCACCAAATTCATGACACTAATGCCAAATCATGGATAAAACCTAATTGCAAATCAAACTTTTGATATCATCTAAATTTGAAATAATGTGACTTTTCAGGACGATCATAAATCATGAAACCTCTTGCAGTACTATTTCTAGCAAGAACACTTATGCAAACTCCCATAATCAAATTAACTCACAGATGATGGGGATAAAAATCATTAAAAAGCTGTAATTAAATAGCCACATCAAAGCAACAACATGTAAAAATTCCAAATAACTCAACTGCCCCTCTCATAACAAAAATAAATGCCTATTTGGTAACATCTATAGGCAGCTATTTGCATCATTAATCAACAATTTAATCATATATATATATATATATATATATATATATATATATATATATATATATATATATATATATATATATATATATATATATATATATATATATATATATATATATATATATATATATATATATATATATATATATATATATATATGTATGTATGTATGTATGTATATATATATATATATATATATATATATATATATATATATATATATATATATAAATATATATATATATATATATATATATATATATATATATATATATATATATATATATATATATATATATATATATATATGATTAAATTGTTGATTAATGATGCAAACAGCTGCCTACAGATGTTACAAATAGGCATTTATTTTTGTTATGATTAGAATCCTTGTTTTGGCTGAGAGGGTTAGTTGAGTTATCTGGAATTTTACATGTTGTTGCTTTGATGTGACTATTTAATTACAGCTTTTTGATTATGATTATATATATATATATATATATATATATGTATGTGTACACAAGATGTACACAGCTATAAAATTTATTATACAATAAGCACAATGAGCTGAACCTAATGACTCAACTGTCAGTTATCTTTGGGAATTACATTGCTAAGTTCCTATTTTAGAATGCATTACAGTATAGCGAAATATTCTTTTTTGGAGAATACCTTCCCTTTGCAGAAATTAGATATAACTCTGCCAAAATGATAACATTTGGGTAACGTTTTGTTTCCTTATAAGGTGGAAATATTGTTAAAACAATCACAAATGACTGATTTTATACATGTGAAAGTGGCTGTTAACTCTTCCAACACCAAATGCTTTGAATCTGGGTGGAATCATAAAATACACTATAAACACACACACACACACACACACACACACACTCATAAAAAACTAAAGTACTTACCAAATGGTTTGGCACTAAAAGAAGAGTTCATAGAGAAAGGACTGGTAGTCTGCTGGATGCCTGTTGCATTCATGCCAAAACCTAGGCCACTTCCAAGCGTGGATGATGTATTTCCAAACAGAGACTTGGAGCCAAATGATGAGCTGCCAGCTGCATTTCCTATACTAAATGTATTTGAGCCAAATGACGATCCACTATTAAACATACTGGAGCCAGTGTTACTCCTGTCAAAAGTTTAGATGACAAAATATATGAAATACAAATATACAGTACAAAATGCTCTTGCCCATGAAAATTTACACTTGTTATTCCTAGAATTTGTAACTGAAGTTTATGATGTGATGCAAGAAGAAACTTGAATTCTGAAATAGTATGGCAGCATTCTTTTTACTCTAAACTCCACTTAATATGACATGGAATCATACACTTGCAATTTTCTAGATTTTCAAATATTAATGTGGATGGTAAAGATCTTATTTTTAATTGTCAACTTTTCATTAATAAACCGACAGATAATAAATTTCCAATCTGGGTGCTTAAGAAACTTAAGAACAAATCAGAATTTAATAAGCCTTGTACCACCCATAAATATAATTTCAATTATAAGTTTGTGTGATTGTTTATATATATATATATAAATATAATTATATTATATATATTATATATATATATATTGTATTATATATATATATATATATATATATATATATATATATATATATATATATATATATATATATATATATATATATATATATATATAAAAATCATCAACACACAATCACGAGTGAAACAGAAATAAATTTCTGACTCACGTCGGGATTGAACCCAGGTTTCTCAGGTGGAAAGCAAGGGCGTTATCCACTAGGCCATAAAAGTCTAAAAGAAGTTGGAACCTGAGAGCAACTGCACCCAAGGAATTACCTGGGCAAGCTAACTGCTTGCATACCAGCGAGTTTTCCCCAACTTCCCGACTCAGCAATGACCCAATAGACATCATTGCTGAGTCGGGATGCAAAATTTACTTGAAATTTCACATTGAAATCCGATTACGTTGAGTTCTGATACGGTCGAGGAATGGGGTTCTATGTACATAAAAATTTCAGAAACTGCCTCCAGATAGTTGGCAATGTTGTCTGGGCAGAAAGAGGCAATGGTCAAACTGCTTAGTCATAAGCACTCTGAGAAAGACATATTGTAGGGGTGGTATATCAGGGTAAGTGTTTTGGGAGAGAAAGTGAGGTGAGCTGAGTTGGGAGGACCTTTGTGTGCATGGGAGCTTTTGAGACTGTTATAGACATGACAGCATCATCATTTAAATATCATTCTGTTTACTGCTTTTGAGTGGCTGAGTAATGGGGGGAGGGGTTAGGCTAGGATAAGTGCTTATGGGGTAGAAAGGCTGAGAGCTAAGTGGGGAGGGTCGGGCAGGCCTTTGTCTGCTTCGACACTCTGTCATTTTTTATATTCATGTATTTTAAAAATACTTTTTGTTGTTTTTTCAGTTCACTGATTTTTTATTATTAAATAAGCTTTTCTGATACTGAAATCCCACCAAACTAAAAAACTTGAGAAGATTATGAAATAGTATTGGTATTAACTTCCCAACCATGTTATGCCAGAACTTTCCATGCCCATCAATGTCTCATCTGTGTGCTTGTGTACATGTACACCATGTACATATTTGTACATACACATATGTATCACACTGAGGTAAATTGAAGTATATGCTTGCCATGTATTTATATGGTATGGCATACAAAAATTTACTTATACAGTATGGCACACAAAAATTTACATATCCTAACTCATCCCAAATGCATCATAAATCAACTTAGGCAATCATACATCATAGGTTAAAACCTTGGGTAAACAGGTAATGTAATAAGCTTACTAATAAACACAATTATATAAATTACATACAATAAATAGATATCAACCTGCAATAACATAATCCTGCACTGCACAATGCAAGAAAGAAAGAAAGAGAGAAAGAGAGAGGTTTTACTAGATTATGGAGAATACTCACCCAAAGAGAGATGGCGTGCTTGTTTGTGCAAGAGGCATAGTAGGTGGGGCAGCACCAAGCGTAACTGCTTTAGCTCTCTGTTGCTGCTCCTGGAATGCCTGCAATCCACTGCTGCTTCCTGTGAAAACCCCCAAAATCATTTAAATGACAAAATGATTACTTCTAACATGACATGTTCTTGCAACCAAAAAAATATAAATCAACTTTTAAAGAGGTTATGAGCTTTCAAAATAATAAACGAAAGTTATTGTTTCCATATCAGACAGCACAGTTAAAAACATGAGTTTTGAAAACCATTTTGAGAAAGGTAACATTGACAATTTACCTCCCAACGCAGGTCGAACAACTGCCGAGGCGGGTTTTTCTGAGGACTTTTTACTCTGCTCACGGAAGAAAGCTTGTTCATTAGGAACAGTCTTAGTATTGAGCCGCTGACTCAGGTCAACAAGCTGTGCATGTTTAGCATAAACCTTTGCAGCTAGTTCTTTTAAAGCTTCATGTTCTCTCTGGAGCACCTCTGCAATGTCTAAAGAATTTGTAAAATGAGCTATTATTCATATTTTCCAAAAAAATATGCAACAAATTTATGTAAAACAATACTACATGGGATAAATCTGAAGCATAAATTAATGCACAATGTATTTTTAGTACAAATACCATAGCAATAAAAAAAATAACTGAAGTTTGTCTTCTCGAATTATATACCATAACAAAAAACATATAGGTAAGTAACCAGCAATTTGATTCCTACCACCAACATTAAGGATTTTAAAAAGTAACAGTAACCAGAAATTTGATTCCTGCCACCAACATTAGAGTTTAAAAAATAAATTTTTTTGTCCCATACATGTAAACACCATATTTATCTTATGCTATAACTAATTTTGTCTGGCATAATCTGAGCCTTAAAATCAGGTAGTATCCTGGTTTTGCATAGTGCTTTTGGCTGAGATATGACTTAGGTCGCAGTCTTTACATCCTAGTTTTGGTTATGGCCAGCCTTTTCCCTACACAGATCTCCTTGGTTCCAGTTGTGTTGGTTTCAGCTGTCACATATCTCAATGATCAAAGCCATGGCAGTGGCCCTAATTCTGCTCAGTACTTCTCAGTACTTCAGGGGTCTATACATCTCTATATCCTCAGGTATTAAAATATATAGCTGAAACTGTGCACTCACTCTTTCATCATGATTGGCTACTGAGGACAAGGATTTCATCCACATCCTTATAAGAAGCCAATCAACAATAGGGAGAAGAAAAAGAAGGGAGTCCAGAAACCTTGAGCTGAGAGAGAGAGAGAGAGAGAGAGAGAGAGAGAGAGAGAGAGAGAGAGAGAGAGAGAGAGAGAGAGAGAGAGAGAGAGAGAGAGAGAGAGAGAGAGAGAGAGAGAGAGAGAGAGAGAGAGAGAGAGAGAGAGAGAGAGAGAGAGAGAGAGAGAGAGAGAGAGAGAGAGAGAGAGGTTCAGTGGTGAATGTTCTATTAATTAAAATAATTTTTTAAAGTAAATTGTATTTTTCCTAACTATACAAACCTGAGATCTTTTACATTAGGAATTACTTACAGCACAGCTGGAAACAGCTGCTGAACTTTCAAACAAGGCAGTTAACTATTGTCCAGGAGGGGGGAGTCCCACCTGCCAGGATGTAAATCATTCCATTTTGCCTTTCGGCCCAGGTGTCAGATTGAGGGGTGGCATGAGGTGGGCATGAAAATGTAATGTAAAGGACCTCAGGTTTGTATAGTTTGGAAAAATAAAATTTACTTCAATTAATTATTTGTTCCGACACGATATAAATTACAAACCTTTGGTCCTTTACATTAAGACGACTCACTGGTTGGAGGGAGGAATCTGACTGAGTCTCTATGAACTGACTGGAGTTCACCACACCTGGGGTTCCTTTCCTGGTCAATAGAGAAGAAACGCAAGCTCAATTGTCAGTCTTCTGGGCCTTTTCGTAAGAATGAGGAAGGCATCATTTCATACAAAAATAGGCTAGGATGAATCTTAAAAAAGCTGGTGACAGTAAGGCAAATACAAGTATCGGGTTTGTCTTATTCTCATTATCTCCTTATTCCCCTTGCTAGAGGAAGGAGTGGATTTGCTTCTATGATCCTGAAAGGAAATAGAACAGAAGCTTGAAGCGTATGCTCACCTGCATCGACCGCCAGATCCAGTATGTATCGGTTCGAATCCACTTTCTGCCCGCAGGAAGAGATCCAGGATGAAGAGAGGAAGGAGAGGCCAGTCACTCCCACACTCATTCTCTCACCCACAACAGAACATCTTAGGCGAGATGCAACCCTGTCCCGTTAGAGGAGCCAGGTAAGCTACACAACTTGTTGAGCAGCCAACACCAGTCCCAAGGAAAATGTGTCCAAGGACTTGTGGGCAATATCCCAAAGGTAGAAATAAGTGAAGGTGGTCTGTTGAGAGCACACCCCAGCCTTCAATACATGAGGAACCCATAGGTTCTTCCGGAATGTGAGGGTTGGACCAATGCTCCGGACTTCGTGAGCTCTTGTACGGAAGGTACCGGTGTCATCTTCTTCAGCAGCAGAGTATGCTCTCCTAATCGTCTCACGAAGCCAGAAAGAAATAGTGTTCTTGGACGCCTCTTTCTTGGTCAAGCCAGCACCAACGAAGAGTTGTCGACACTCAGGCCGGAGATAGCGAGTTCTCTTCAGATAGTGCCGCAGCACTCTAACAGGACACAGTAGCATCTCATCTGAGTCATTACCTACAAAGTCCTCTAGGGAGGGGATCATGAAGGACTAGAACCTAGCGTCACGGACTGATGGGTTCTGAGTCTTTGCTACGAAGTCAGGGATGAAATCGAGTGGAACTGATCCCCACCCCTCGACTGTTCAACATCAAAGGAAAGTGCATGAAGTTCTCCTACTCTCTTCGCTGATGCCAGGGGGCAAACAGGAAGACAGTCTTGAAGGTCAGATCCCTGTCTGACGACTCGCTTAAAGGCTCGTACGGTGCATGAGTCAGGCTCCTTAGAAAGAGAGTCACATCCCACGCAGGGGGCCTGAGGTCCCTGGGTGGGCAAGACTCTCAAAGCTTCTCATCAGTAGAGAAATCTCGAAAGAAGATGAGATATCTACCCCTACCAGCGGCAAGGCTAGGCTGAGTGTGGCTCTGTAGCCTTTTATGGCTGAAACGGAGAAAAGCTTCTCTTGGCGAAGAAAGATCAGGAAGTCCACGATCTGCTAAACAGTAGCTCTGACCAGAGAGAGACCCAGCCTATGACACCAACCAAAGAAGATGGCCCACTTTCCCTGGTATACTGCTGCAGAGGACTACCTGAGGTGTCCAGCCATCTCCGTTGCTGTGTGACGCAAAAAGCTTCTCGCTTGCAGGAGATGCTGGATAACCACCAGCCGTGATGACACAGGGACTGCATTGCCTGGTGGTACCGCTCTACGTGGGGTTGACACAGCAGGTTGGGCCAGGGAGGAATCTCTCTCTGCACCTGGGGCCATTTGGGAGCCACCAGAATCATCCTGAGATTCGAGGTGATCATCACTTGGTTGATCACCCTGCGAATCAAACAAAAACGGAAGAAAGGTGTAGACATCAAGGTTGTCCCACGGGTGTTGGAACGCGTCCTCCGCTGTGGCCCATGGGTCCAGCACGACTGAACAGAAGGCCTGAAGTTTCCTGTTGTGCCGGGTGGCGAACAGATCTATGACTGGATGCCCCCACGGATCAAACACCTCTCTGCGATGTCTGGGTGAAGGGACTACTCTGTCCCTATCACCTGACTCTGGCGGCTGAGCTTGTCTACCACTACATTCCTCTTGCCTGGAATGTACCTGGCTGACAGCTCTACCGAGTGGGGCAGAGCCCAGTCGTGCACCTGCATTGTCAACTGATGAAGCGGAAGGGACACCAGGCCCTCTTGCTTGTTGACGTATGCCACTACTGTGGTGTTGTCACTCATCAACACCATCAAGTGTCCCCTCACTCGATCCTGACACTCTTGGAGAGCCAGGAAGGATGCCCTGAGTTCCAGGATGTTGATGTGAAGGTGTTTGTCATCTCGGTGCCAAACTCCCAAAGTCACCAACTCCTCCAAGTGTGCACCCCCATCCCTCAGTCGATATGTCTGAGAACAGAAGCATGTCTGGAGGGGGAGTATGCAGGCATACTCCTATTAAGAGGTTCCTGTCGTCCTTCCACCAATCTACATCCTCTCTCACCTCCCCCGAAAGATGGATGAGAAAGGCCTGGGGGTCTCGATACTGGAACCAGTACTCCTTCAATCGCCGCTGCAAGGACCAAAGGTACAGACGTTCATAAGGGACCAGCTTCTCCAACGACAACAAGTGACCGATGACAGCTTGCCATTGCCGAGCTGGCTTCTCCTGTCGAGACAAGAACAGCTGTGCTGCCTTCCTGAACCTGCTGATACGAGAGTCCAAGGGGAAAAGACTGGCTGCTACCGTATCTATCAGCACGACAGGTACTTTATCGTGGCAAAACTCGAGATACCTAAACAGACATATCCCGTGCGAATGGGCCCAAGCTGACACTAGGGTGAACACTCGCATGAACACCT
Source organism: Macrobrachium rosenbergii (assembly GCF_040412425.1). Taxonomy (NCBI): domain Eukaryota; kingdom Metazoa; phylum Arthropoda; class Malacostraca; order Decapoda; family Palaemonidae; genus Macrobrachium; species Macrobrachium rosenbergii. The sequence continues at coordinate 2,238,195 of NC_089744.1, forward strand.
GAGGAGTGGTCAAGAGCCCAAAACAGAGTGCCCTGAACTGGAACACCATCTCCCCAAGGATAAAGCGAAGATATTTGCGGGAGGACATATGGATGGGTATCTGTTAATACGCATCCTTCAGGTCCACCGTAAGCATGAAGTCGTTCTCCCTGATGGAAGCGAGCACGGAACAAGCCGTCTCCATCGTGAACCGAGTCTGCCTAACGAATCAGTTCCGGGCAGAGAGGTCTATGATCAGTCTCCAGCCCCTTGAAGCTTTCTCCACAAGAAAGACATGGTTGTAAAAGCATGGGGACCAATCCGTCACGACTTCCACAGCAGCCTTGCTCAGCATGGCTTACACTTCTTGCTTGAGTGCGAGATCCTTTGTCGAACTAGGAATGTAGGTAAGGAGATGGACCAGAGAGTTGGTGAGGGGTGGCCAAGAACTCGAAGGGGAGTAGATATCCCTCCCAAAGGATATCCATTACCCAGGTCTCGGCTCCATATTGCTCAATGGCTCGATAAGCAACCCCCCCCAACCACTGGTAGCAGTTGGGGGGGAATGCCAGCCCTAGTGTTTCCCTTTCTTCTTCTTCTTCGCCTTACTCCCTTTACTGGACTGGAAAGAGGGCTAAAAGGGGCGCAATTGCCCACCCTTCCCGGCAAAAGAAAAAGGCTGGGTGTTCCCACAGGAACCCTTCAAAGTCTGGGACTTCTTGGGGGCCGAGGAGGTGCTAGCCTGACCCAAAAGTTGGGCTGCAGTGGAGCAAGAAGACCCAGAGGTCTTGTCCATTGCCTGATGGACAAGGTGGTTGCTGTCTTCAGCCTAACGCTTGTCCACTGCAGCATCTACCAGCTCCCTAGGACTCTACCAGCTCCCTAGGAAAGAGAGAGGCAGAACCCAGCATTTGTCTGTTCCATTGGGGCATACCCGACTCGGGACCTACATACCTGGCGAAAGGAGAAAAGGCAGCGTCTCTTCTCTTTAACACCAGATTTGCCTGAAGGTTTGCCGTCTGGTGGGCAAGATAAGAGATGGCTCTACCTCCAGACTGGCACAGCCTCCTGAATGCAGTGTCTTCCCCAGGGATGACAGCACCCGAGGAGCCAGCCACTTTGGATACTGTGAATGACCACAGATCCAGCCAGGAGACTGCCTGGAGAGCCACCAGAGCGGTGGCTTCGAAGGTAGCTTCTTCTTGCTGTGAAAGGGAGACCCCTTCTGCAGTAAACTGCTGCAGCAAGACCGTGCCTAGACACACCAGATCCGGGTCAACCTGCTTGATTGGCAATGCTCTCTCCAAGGGCGTACAGAAGCGCTTCTGTCGAGGCAGAGGAGGACGAAGCAGTTTGTCCAAGCAGTTCGAACGAAGTGAATTCTCTTGGCCAGAAACAAGGTTATTAACTTGACTGAGAACTCCCTTGGCAAGCGTGGACCACAGCAGCCCCACCAAAACGTTGGGTTCCTTTTTCGGACCCCAGAAGGATTCGAGGCATGAAGGACGATCCACAGACAAGGCCTTGATCCCTTCCCAAAGGTCATTGTGCAAACGGATCAGCGCAATGACCTCAGCAAAAGTCCTCTGTATGTCGGAGGTCTCTGCATCCTGGGGGAGAGGGGCCCTCGAGTCCTTCCAGGGTGCTGTCCTCCGGATCTACTCTCCTGGCAGGAGGGAGAACCTCAGCAGACCCCTTGGATCCTTCCTGCACTATGCAGGCATACAACCTAGTTGAGAGTTCCTCCTATCCAACTCACACCTCCTAGGGAAACCCCAGGAGGTTGAGGGGACAGGTGAGGAAGGTCGAGCACCCCCACCAGCCCTGCTGGAGGAACCAGCAGGAGGAGCGGGCCAAGGGCAGTCATCAACCCGCAGTGATGACAGCAACCAGGGTCCAGGAGAGCGCTTTTGCCTCAGCGAAATGCTGTCCTGAGGAGAGCGTAGCAGTTCACGCGAGCTGAGCCAAGCACTCGACTCGACCAAGCCAGGCCAATCGTGCAAACGTGATCGGGGAGTGGGTGGAGTCAAATGCGCGGCTGGCTGGCGAGAACTTGCAATGTCCTCTTGATGGGCCCCAGTCTTCTTCGAGGCTGGAACCTTGCGAGAAGACTGTACAGGGAACCTCCTCTCTGTCTCTCCAGATGCTCAGACTTGAGAGACCGAAGCACCAACCTGGGAACCTGGCTTGACACTAGAAGCAGTGCCAGCAGGCAGAGATGAGACACCTGCATGTCTTGGCTCGTTCTCCCATCCTGTGCCCAAATTGGTAAGGTGAGCGGACTCTCGGATACTGGTTTGGGATACCGGTCTCCTTAGAGACCAGGGTACTCGGAGCTGCTCGCAAACGAATGCCCGACAGTGCCAGCCTTCGAAGTGAACTTCTCAGGCACAGGAACAGGTGTGCAAACTGAGGCTTGCACGCCTGCGGCTCCTGAAACACTAGAGCCAGGGGTTAGTGATTTGGTTCCCCGACCCGAAGCTCAGGAAGAGCCAATGAGAGATCCCACTGCTTCGGAGGGAGGCAGTCCTTATTAAGTTCCAGGACAGGACTTCTTGGGGAAGAAAGACAGCCTTCTTCTTCTTCGATCGACGAGCCTCGGAAGAAGGGGAAGAGGTAGCAGACGACGATGACGACGACGAAGATAAGGATGATGAAGATGAAGACAACAACACCTTCCTAGACCTCTTCTTCGACTTCTTCTTCATCATCTGCTTCACGATGGCGGTCAAACCCCCATCCAAGAAGGAGCAGCAGATGTCATGGGAGCAGCCAGAATGGCCAAGGTAGTGGGAGCGACCCGGGCAGCACGTACGTCATCTACGGGGAGTGGTGACTGGGGCAGCCAGAGCAGCCAGTACAGCTCGGGAGCCAGGAAAGCCAGGAGCAGCGACTGGGGTGACCGGAATACCCTGGGCAGGTGGAGGAGCCAGGGAAGGCAGGGAGCCAGGGAAGCCAGGAGTCGCGACTGGGGCGACTGGGATAGCTGGGGCAGGTGGAACAGCCAGGACAGCCTGGGAGCCAGTGAAGCCAGGAACAGCAGGAGTGGGAACCATCATGCGAGGCACAGTGGAGGTCACCATCATAGAGGGTTTGGGGTGGGACAGCAGGGCCAAGGTGAAGCCAGGAAGCAGGGGCACTACGTGCTGGGATGCCGGCACGGCGGTCACTTGGGTCCCCAGGTGAGATGAGACCATTTCCGGCACCTTAGCGAAGGCTGTCATGGTGACAGTACTGGTGGTAGAGTTAGCCGCAGCGTGGGTTACCACTGGAGCACCGGTCAGATGGGACAGGAGGCCCTCCAGGGATGGAATGCTGGAAAGACCCAGGTGGAGCCAGGCTGCTGTCAAATCACTAGCCTGTTTCCCAAGGGAAGCCTCTACTGCCAAACCTGAAGTGGAAAAAATCAGGTTAGTGGAGGGAGTCTCCTCTTGCCTGGGGTTTACCCCTTGGGGCGAGGAGTGCCCCCCCCCACCCGAGGAAGAGGTCATCCTCATCACCTTCCTCCCCTGTTGTTCCACGCCTGACGAAGCGAGCGAAGAAGACAAAGGGGAGTCCTCTCCTGAAGGAGAGGCAGTCAGAAGGGGAAGCTTGCCGGAGTGAGAAACGATCCCGAAGGGTTAGCCACCAAGGGAGTCATCAGGGGCGTATATCCCTCAGATGACACCTAGAAAGGCTTCCTCTGGTACTGTTTCCTCCCCTCAAACTTTGCCCACTGCTCAGCTGACCAGGAGCAACACTTAGCACCAGTAGAATCTCTAGAACAAAGAAGCCCCCTGCAAGAGGAGCAAGGGGCATGCAGGTCCACATCAACATTAGATCTGAAGCTACTACACTTCTTCCCACCAACCCCAGGACACAAAAGCTGGGGGAAAGCAGGCTTACGAAACTTATTACCTTTGTGAGCTTGCATTCCAGACACACAAAGCAACCATACAAGGAAAAAGAGAAAGATCCCAACGGGAAAAAACAGCTCAACGGATGTCAGGGCAGAGAGGGAAGAAACGTGTCTGCAACACATGATGGCCGAAGGCAAATTGGAATGTTTACATCCGGGCAGGTGGGACTGCAGCCTCCCAGACAGTAGTTAACTGCCTAACCACCTTGTTTGAAAGTTCAACAGCCGTTTCCAGCTGCACTGGTTTGTATATCGTGTTGGAACAAACCCATGTTAATAACATATTAAGGACAAAGTGAATACCAATATTTTTGTAGTAATCAATTAAAGTACTGAATTAATGACACTTTTGGTGTCAGACAAGTAAGCAATGAATACTTACCATCAGGAGTTTCACATGGATTGTTGGCAGCTTGCATGCAGAGAGAAACCTCATCAATTTTGTTGCGACAATATATCATCTGAGCCTCAAAAGATCTTACTAGATTAATAAAATATACTTCAGGAGATTTATTTTCCCCTTGTAAGGCCATTGGAGTATCCTTGGTTCTTCTTGCCATTTCTACATGTTCTGCTTCCTGTGAAAAATTAAAAAGTCACCAATTCTTACTTTATTCCTCCTGTGAGTACTATCACAGGCAGTCCCCGGGTTACGATGGGTCTGGCTTACAACATTCCGAGGTTACGACGCTTTTCAAATATATTCATCAGAAATTATTTCCCAGTTTACGACGCACGTTCCGGGGTTACAACACCGATCCGATGAAGGGAATATGGCTCCAGAATTGCAGACTAATCAAAATTTGGAAGTTTTTTGATGAAAAACTCAATAAAAATGCAGTTTACATCATTTTCAATACATCCAAAGCATTAAAAAGTAAGGTTTTCTTAGGATTTTTGACGATTTTCAAGAAGTTCTCGGCTTACGACGATTTTCGGCTCACGACTCACCGTAGGAACGGAACCCCCGTCGTAAACCAGGGACTGCCTGTATTATGAAATCAATGTCTAAGTACTGGTTTTGCTCAATCTAATTTTTCTTTTACATTTAGAGTAGCACAATGAAGTCTTAAAAAGAAATGAAAAATATTAAACACAACATTTTTTTCTGCAGTATTGTCATTTGCAATCTAACTTCAATCTAAGTATAACCATGGGTTTAATGACTTTTGCATAGATAGCATAACTGAATATTCTCAGTTCTTAGGGAAAACTGCAATTGAAAGAACAAAGTATTCTATATGAAATATGATTACTGTATTCACGAAGTACCTTCATTACTTCTGCCTTTAGATTAACAGCACTAGCATGCAGCTGAAGATAATCGCTGGCCAACTCTGCCAAAAGCTTTTGAATTTCTTCTGCCTTCTTTCCAACTTTATGGAAAGGATCTGCTTTTAGACGAATGTTTTCCTCTGAGGCAGAATTTTCTGCATTTCTCCATGTCCTGAAGATAAGATTACATATTAGGTATTTCTTTAACAATCCACCTACAAATAACTAGAAATACTTATGGTCATTACAAAATTTACAATAATTTTCATTTTATCTCATTAAACATTTGTATATTCTTCTTAAGCTTAATATTTAGCACGGTATATTTTAGCCAGAACTGAATTTCTAAAAATAAACAACAGAATACCAGAGTTGCTTCATAAGTTCTTCCTGACACCATGACAGAGACCTTCAGAGATTGACAGCTATGTCAAATTCTCAATTACTACCACTACGACAACAGTCCCAATAAACTACGGAAATTTGAGGGAAATTACACTTTTAATCTGTATGCATCATAACAACAAACAACCTCATTCTTAAACCAAAAAACGACAGTTTTCATGATAAAATTAATTACTTGAATATTTACCTACTGGTAAGTTAGCTTTATCTTCATGCCATTTGGTGCGATCAGCATTTAAAAAAAAATCAAAATACGCTTGGCTAACTGCAAGGACTTTCACTGTAGTCATCTGTTATCCCACCAGATGGTGCTGGAATGTTTATGTTCACTTCATATTTCTTCATGACTACCTACTAAGATGTGGGGAGGCTGGGTGGGTTTCCACTTTAACAGTAGGTACGTATCCAAATAATTAATTTTACCATGAAAATTATTATTATTTGGAATGAATCTTACCTACTGTTAAAGTTAGCTGACTACCACAGGATGGGGAGTTAGTACAGCCAGAGAAACACAGTTCAGCCAAGTGGACTAAAAGCTTTTTTGAAAGGGGAGAAAAAGCTTCTCAACACTCCTACTTGATGTGTGATCCTTACTGGTAAGTACTGTCGCCAGACGTTGGAACCACAACAGGGTATAAGGTCCTTGTAGTGAGACCTGTCAGAGGATCCTTACAGGGAAAAAAGGACTATCTCGTAAAGTACTAGTGACTCCATGCCTGAGTCAAAAGCCCATAACCAACAGTCAAAAACTAAGACAACTACCTTCATGCTCCCAAAATTCAGTAGCGGGATTTCTAACAACTACCGATAAGACAGAAATCAAGGTTACTCTTATATTTGGTTCTGGAGAAAGAGTCCCTGCCACAACAAAAGGCCTAAGGGCTTAACATCTCATGCTAAAACTGAACATTCGCAAATAATGAGGCAAAAACAGTCATAACTCCCTGAGCTGCATGACAACTTTCTCTAGATTAAGGTTTTAAAGGAAACAAAGACATGTTTATGGTACGGAAACCATGTGGATTATTTCCAAAACTGGTAAAAACTCAGGAATCAACTCTGTGTGCATAGACATTAGCCATCTTGCACATAGGAGTACTTGGCCTTCTAACACCACAGATAAACTCTTAACTTCTCCTCTTACAGGTTATGTCTGTCAAGGTAAACCCTTAAGATTTCTAACTGGACATAAGACTGCCATTACTCCATTGCTACCTTAGTTAAATTAGGTGCTGTCACAAACCTGGTTAGAGCTTTCAATTCTAAATCTTTTCTCTAAACAATGAAAGAAAAGAGAAAGCTTGCCACTAGAGCAAAGCCAAAGAATAAGAAAGGTCTTAAAGCTCACTAATATAAACTCTTAATAGTTCTAAACTGGACATTAAGAGAGCCACTTTTTCATTGCCTACCAAAGCAAGTTAAATTATAAGGTTATTTTAAACTGCTAAGAGCTGTAGGATGTTTACACTTCCACTTCCTGAGATCAGATGTTTCTTAGAATGGCCCCTCAATTTCATCTGAGGACAGTGTAAAGGTTCTTGAGGTCTACAGGCCAGCCCATTATAGTTATCAATAGTAGAGAAAACTGTTCTCCATCTCTCTCTTGGAAAAACCTCTAACAAGCGATAGTTGATCTTCATCCTTAGATAAATGACTGACTGGGTCAGAAAAGCATAGATAGTCAACCTTGAACATAAAACATAATTCTCATAATACAAACAGACTGGTGAGAAACGAACCAGTGGTCCAAATATGAGAGAAATACAGTACTCTGATACTAGGCAGATGAATCCATGCTGCTCAGAACTGAGCTCACAGGAAAATACTTTACTTTGACAGGAGTACCGGGAAATGGAAGTAAGTGTCCTACATGTCAACAGAACTTATCCTTTGCCCTTCCAAAAAGCTGCCAGGATCAAACTAATGACTCACCGAAAAGGGAGTAATAAGAATAAACATGTTGAGACAGGAAATGCCCATAGCTCAAAGGCCTCGTTGCATAACAACTGTCCAATCAACCCTTCCAAACTCTGAATTTTCCTGTGTGAAGAGTAAATATCAGGAAGTTGACAGGGGTAAAATGAAACAAAAAGTACAAAAGTATCCTTCCCTGAGGACCATCACTACCAAATGTTCTACTTGACACTTTGCCAGACACTTTTGAAAACCTGCAGACAGCCTTCTGAGGATCTGCACAACCTACTGAATTGGCAATTCAGAACTTCAGTTATGGTTATGTGTGTAAAATTTTCCACTTACAGTAGAATGTGAGCCAGAACTCTTTTGAAGCAGAACTAGAGAGAAAACTGGGATATTCTTTATGGAACTTTCATGAACAAAAAAAAGTTGTAGGGCCAAGACCCTACATGGAAGACTTAAAGGTAGTTCTAAGAATTTCTAATCTTCTGATTCGAGACATCTTAGGTGATGGCATTAAACACTTAAGGGTTGAGTAGACATGATGGGTCACAGTCAAAAACAGCTACTAATGGCTGCGCAGGGTTACCTAATATAATTTACACAAATGTTTCTGTTACTTAAAATTGAGCTGTAAAAGAAAAAGATCTTCTTCCCATAGCCTCAGAAGGTCTACAAGGAAACTATAACTCTGACGCATCATAAAGAAACTCTGCCTCTTCATGACTATTTATAATTATCTTATATATATCTACATACATACATTCATATACATACATATTTGAACAAGCATGCAAAAACATTAACATTTATATGCTTATCTATAGTAAACCCCAGATTCACGGGGATGCATGCGCACCCACCCCCGCGAATAGCTAAAATCTGCAATTACTTAAAACCCCTTGAAAAACACTCAGAACTGCCTATTTTGATAGTTCAAACACAAAAAAAAAAAACTGTCTAAAAATGCTTATACCTGAGTATTTTAACAGTTTTATCACAAAAAGTTCATTTAGTCATGAAAATGATATGAAAATACAGTAATTAGCAAATATTTCTCAGTGAAAAATACTGCGAATGGGCGAATTTCCCGCAAATAATGTGTATATATATATTCAACATAGAAATCTGCAAACAGGCGAGTCCACAAAACGCGAGACCGAGAATATGGGGGTTACTGTACTGTATATACATAGAAGTATTCCCCAGTTATTGGCAATCCGGTTTTACGGGGCTTGTCTAGCAACAATGATAACTGGATTTTCCGTGATGATATGCACCAATCTCCGCTTACTGGTGCTGATCCCCACTTAACAGTGGTGCCGATAAGTACTATTATCACTGAATTTCAGTTATTGTCATGCCGTCAGGAACTGAACCCCCACAGATAACCGGGGACTGCTTGTATGTATGTATGTATGTATATATTTTTATAAATATTCTGCTGTTCGCCCTCTATGCATTTTTATTGCAGAAAAATAACGCGAACAAAGACAGAAAGATGTCTCTGTCTATGCTAAGGGGTGCTTCGCAGGCAGAGATAGGCTGGGTGCATTTAAAAAAATAACGTCTTTAGCAGGACCAGTTAGCATTAGGGGCCTAAACCCATAGGGAGGGTTTCACCAAGTAACCTCTAGTAAAGGTGGTCTTAAGCTTCCTTCTGCTTTGTCCTATGCATTCAGCGATGTCTCTGTCAAATTTTCAGAATGCCTGGGGCGATGGACGAAGGCGCACTGACGCTTCCAGCTGCCCTGTCTGACCGGAGACGGGTCAGAGAGACTAACGCCTTGACCAAGAACGCACGTCACGTTTAGGCAAAACTGTGTCCTTTGTCCCACCCCCCCCTTGTCTTTTCATTAGTGAACAACATTACCGTGTGTTTCTCAGAATTCGTATCGGCATTGCAGTGTGCAAGCAAACCGCACCAAGTTTGGCTAAAATTGATTCAGTGGTTCTGGACTCATTGAGCTGTAAAGAGTTTACAAAAGACAGACATACACAGACACAAAGACGGATGACACAATTTGATCAGGAGAGCCCATAAGATTTCACCTGAAGTAAGCTAAAAACATGGAAATTTAAAGATATTCCAGAAGAAACTGATGACACATCTTTTCAAGAACATCTGTAAAAAAGGACTGATGAAAACTAGGAACTACAGCTGACAAACTGAAAAAGTCGATGGCCTGTTGGATTAAATTAGGGTTAAATGGATGGCCTACAATCATAGAAAACTTTAGTGAATCAGCATTAATGATTGTATGGTATGAAATTTCTACTTACTCAAAAAGTGCTATTGTACTGAAGAGATCTTGTGGCATCTGCTGTTTCTTTGCTGATTTTCCATCAGTCTTAGCACCTGTGCTGTTAGTACCTAATCAACATACAACTCACATCAGTTATGACAACCTGCTAAAAACTGATTACAATTATCTACAATCACACTTTGCTTACTAGACCTTGAACCCATATTTCAGACTTTAATATACATAATATAAAAAAGAGGCAGACAATGTGCATGATTAAAAATAAGTTTTCTGTGCATCATTCTGATCTCTAGCATAAGGCACTATAAAGTTTACTCTACTAAGGATATAAAACCTTTAGCTTTCCTTCAATGCTAAACATTTTTCCTTTACATATGCAAACATGACATTTTTATAATAAAATAGAGTTTTATTATATATACTTACCAAGTAATTACATAGCTATAGTTTCCACTTGAACAGCAGCTTAGATTCAAAATTTTGCTGGTAGCACTTCAATATAGTTTGTGTAGGTGATCAGCCCATCCCACTAACGGAATACTGGAATGACCTAGCAGACAATCCTCATTCGTTTTATGTCTTATGTCTATCAGAGGGGAGGAGGGTGCGCTCCGATTCTGCAATTACTTGGTAAGTATATATAAAACTTTATTTTATTATAAAAAAGTCATTTATATATAAGTAACCTGCCAAGTAATTACACAGTTGAATCCCACACTGACAGGAGGTGGGATACATGGACAGAGCATTCTACTCCAAAACATATAATGAATTTGAAATAGAAAAGTTGCTAGCACTGAATACAATGCTTGTCGTTCCTTATCAGTTAAGAGAGCCTGCAGCATAAAACTGCAACAGGTTGTTGTACAACTTCACCTGTAGTGGCGTGGCGGTAAAGCCAAGGGTCGCCTCTACAAAGCATCAGTGGAAGTTATGCAGCTAAGGAGTTATCTGATAGCCAGCAAAACTTTAAAGGGTGCCCTTGCCCTGGGCAGAGTACCAACATAAAAAGCAACCAGAAACACTGTCACCTACACTGAAATACCACCACAGCCCATCCACTGAGAGTTGTGGGTGCTCTATATCTTGAGAAGGTGAAGAGATAAGCCTCCTGCCATACCATGCCAGTCACTATCCTGTGGTACTGCAAAATTTTAAAACGCTATTTAGTCAGCATAGTCTGGAGTTGGCACCAGGCGAGTCGTGAAATATCGCTGGTGCCAGACTGTAGGTGGCGTCAGGCGAGCTGGGCGCCAGGCAAGCTGGATGCCAGGCAAACTGGGCACCAGCCAAGCTGCAGGGAGTTCTCGGACACCGTAAGCTCTAAAGTTGGTGCCAGATTGCAGCTGGTGCTAGGCGAGCTGAGCACATGGGAGCCCAAAGCTCTGGGCACTGGGAGCTCTACAGCTGGAGCCAGACCTGTAGCTGGCACCAGACAAGCTGGGTACCAGGAGAGCTAGCAGCTCAAGGTTCTGGAAGTTCTAAAGCTGACGACAGACTGTAGCTGGCACCCGGAAACTGGGCGCCAGCGGAGCTAGTAGTTCAGGTTTCACTTCTTAAGATAGTGAGACGTGAAGGACGATTATAACTCCAGTAGGTCGATATAGAATGGAAGTGAGGGGCATGTGTGCCTGTGAGACGTGAAGGATGATTATACTTCCATTAGGCTGATGCAGAATGGAAGTAAGATGCATATGTGCCTGAAAGCTAAAGAAGTCGAGGCTGTTCTGATGTCCTTAGCCTTCACTTAAAATTTGCAAAGTTGTTCTCCTGAATCTGAGAGTATTTCAGAAATAAAATCTCTTTAGGATGAAGGACACTGTGATTTTACTCCAAGGGTGAGGAGGTTTTTGACCGAACATCAAAGGATAAGAAGGCCCTCTTGATTATCAAGTCCTGCTCAGGTAAATACCTAAAAACTCCAATTGGACAGAGAGCTCACTCTTTTCCCTCAGAGTTGGTGAGCACTCCTGGGTGCTTGGAGCACGCACTGGCGCCAGGCTGTAGCTGGTGTCAGGCGAACTGGACGCCAGGTGAGTTAGGAATTCGGAGGCTGGACAGGGCTCCTGGAAGCCAGGGATGTCTGTTGAGCTCTAAGGGAGAAAGAACAGATCCAGGTCTTGGATGGATCCTCATTCTTGGCTAAAATCAAAGGAAAAAACGAGGAAAATGCATCTCTTGCTTCCTAGCTGGGAGTGAAAAGGGCTTGGGAAGTTGTTGAGAAGAAGATGAAAGATCAAGGTCTCTGTGCTTAACCAGAGATAAGCACTGATAGGTACATCTTCAAGGAAAGCGAGGAATACTAGATCTTCTCAGAAACAAAGAGGTAATCTGCAGCAGGGTCAGAGATGTCTTAAAAAAAGAGATGACAAGTCTGAAACACCAGCTTTGGAAGACGACCACTACTTCTGGGAGACGGAGGAAGAGGGTGATTTCTGAATCTTGTAACAGACTCTGTAACACATCTTGAAGACTCTTCAGAAGACAATCCTCCAGACAGTCTGGCACCTGTCTGGGCAAGAGCAGACCACCCTTGGTAGTATCTCTGAAGCTTAAGTTGTCTGAGAAGACACGGTATGGGGGAAAGATCTTGAAGAGTCCACCAACAACTGTAGCAGGTTCACATCACATGTGCCAGAACAAACTAAGAGTGTAACTGCAAACTGAGCCCGAGACTGGAATGTCTAGAGCTTCCTTGATCATGTTGAAGGTACCTTGAAGAGGCAAACAGGTCCCAAGTTGGCTTGCTTCATACAATAATTAGATCTTGACAACCAAGGGGCTCAAAAGGCCGTGATGGAAAGGACAAGCTTCTGACGGCCCAGTATGTCCTTTAAAACTTAGTTCCCTGAATAAATCAAGTGACTAGAAGACTTGATTGACCTGTCAACAGAGGAAGAATGCTGCTGTTTGGTCAAGAGGGAATGCTGGATCCAGCTTCCCTGCTTAAGTAGATGTGTTAGGACTGAGGTCCTATCCAAATAGACTACCATAGTCTAGATGTGAGCTAGGGTCGAGCAATACTAAAGCCATAAGAGAAATGCTTTAGCTCTCCAAAGTATAAGTGAAGATTCTGTTCTTCTTGGGGACTGAGTCCTGGACAACTTCCTCATTCTTCAAGTGGGTTCCTTTGACCTAGATCTGAGGTGCTGAGAAGAAGACTTGAACTAGGCTTGTCTAGTGACAACGATAACTGGAATTTCGGCACCGATCTCCAGTTATCAGCACCAATCCCCGATTATCAGTGCTGGTCCCCGGTTGTCAGCACCAGTCCCCGGTTATCAGTGCCAACAACCGCATATCAGCGCCGATAACCGGGGATCGGCACTATTATTGGTGATTTTCGGTTATCTTCATGCTGTCTGGACCGGAACCCCCACCGATAACCGGGGACTGCCTGTACATGAAATAGTGTCGAGCGCTCCGAAACTAGCATCGGAACAGTGTCGTTTGGGAGAGATGGCCTGTTGCAACTGTGTGAATCTCACAGCTCGGAAATTGGGTGCTCGGAACTTGGGCACTCTCGGACTCTGTCCAGATTCAGAGAGTGATGACAACAGCTACTGGCGCACCAAAACTGGGAGATATATCTTTTCAACAGCTGAGATAAATCCGAAAAGCATCATCAGCGCCATTAGTCAACACTGGGATCCGTAACTATCCACACTGGGATCCCGAAAGTGTCAACAGAGCCTCTTGCCCAGACTGGAACCCTTATTCTGTTCACGCTGGGATCTGTAAACCAAAAAAACGCCATTGGCGCCACTATGGTCAAGGCAAGCACATCTTTATGGATGCCTTTGCCCTTTTCAATGGCTACCCGTCAAGACCTGTGGACAACAGGCTCAACTGAGTGGTAATTATCTGGGGGCAAAACCCTTTCGGACTCCCATGGACCGACAGTATGCCTCCTTCCAGGTGTAGGGGAGTCTGACAGGGACTTGGTTTAGGATATCCTATAAGGCCAGATAGCCAACTCCTCCACTACACATCCATCAAGACGCCTTTCCAGTGGCTGTCTGCCGATACCTGGGACTGCAACAGGCTCAACTGAGGGGGCGACTACCCGTGTGGAACCCCAGCACCTCCCTTGGACTTCCAGTTTGCCTCCTCCCAGGAACTGTGGGCAGTCTGACAGGGACCTTCTGTCTAGGAGCATCAGGGGACAAGTAGCCACCTCCACCACTGCAGTACACTTCACTGTAACAAGATTAACATCTGTTCACTGAGACACGACTGGCAGTGTGGAAAGGAAGCAAGAGAGCCAGGTGCAGGAGCAAGTGGCAAGAGGCTAGTAGGAGAGAATTGGTGCCAGGGTGCCAGTGCTGGTGCCAAGGACATGAGAGAGGATGCTGGGGGAGAAGCTGGCGCCTGAGATGGGTGCCAGCAAGCTAGTAGCTTCGTAGTGTGAGCTGGCTCTTGGCTGTCGAAAACGTCTACTTGTAGCAGCCAATAAAACCCCCATTTCTCCCCTTGCTACTGTTTGCCTTAACACTTTCAGTTCTGCAAAGGAAGGTGTGAAAGTTATGTCAAAAATTTACTTACCGGAGGCTTACAGGAAGCATAGGTTGGGTAAATAAATCATAACTGCAAAAGTTACTGGCCTAATGAAATGACAAAATACCCAAAAATTACTTTCAAGGCCATTACCAGTGGCTTGAACAAAACCTATGGATGATAAACAAATCATAAATTGCCAAAGTTATGGCATAATGAAAAGATAATAATGGAATGTCGTAACATATGAAAAATTACCTTACGGCAAAACCATTATCGCTGCTGCCGGAAGCCTAACCAGTAAACAAACCATAAATGCAAATGGCATCATTTACTGGTGGCTCGCTGATGACTGAATCAACATAAAAAAAAAAAAAAAAAAAAAAAAAAAAACTCATCCTGAAAGATTTCAGCTTGAAAGCTGCAATATACACGTTCTGATGGTTGATTAAAGAACCCTCCATCAGAATCCAGTAAAATAAATGGAAAATAATGAATAAAGCTGCCACCAGACCAGGTGTTGTCACCACGGATGGCAGGAAACGAATGAGGATTGTCTGCTTGGTTGTTCCAATATTCCGTTAGTGGGGCTGGCTGATCACCCACAAAAAAATATTTTGAAGTGCTACCAGCGAAATTTTGAATCTAAGCTGCTATTCGAGTGGATACTATAGCTATGTAATGACTTGGTAGGTTACTTATATAAAAAGCATATGTATGGAGCAGTACTTCACTTATAGAGATACTTCAATTACCAGGTGCAAGAATACAGTGGCACCTCAACTTAACGGACCTCAGTTTAATGGATTTCTTTATTTATCAGACTCACCCGAGTCCAATAAAAATTATTAAAATATTTGGTATTTACTGGATAAACCTGATAAGTATGACAGGTTCAACAGGCAACAGAACAAGGTATACCTGTTTGTGCCTGTGAAGGTGGATAATGGACACATGCACACACACAACCCTAATGCTTTGTGCATCATATTTGGAAACACTGTGGGCCCAACGTTCTCTCTCTCTCTCTCTCTCTCTCTCTCTCTCTCTCTCTCTCTCTCTCTCTCTCTCTCTCTCTCTCTCTCTCTCTCTCTCTCTCTCTCTCCTACATTATCTTTTAAGGCATTACTCAATGCAGTTATGTACTTACTATTACAATACAATAACGTAGTGTTACACATGTGTACAGGATATACACACAAGTATAAATCACATTAAGATAAACTACTTACTCAAAATGTGCTTGTGCTCTTTTTTTTTCATGAAGAATTTGGGGTATTTATGTTTAAAAAAATGACACTTTTTAAAGTAATTTTCATTTTACCTAACACAAACCTGAGATCTTACATATGGGATTAACTATCAGCGAGCTGTAAAACCGGCAAATAAACTTTTGCAAGGTGGTTATGGTAATAGCTATTGATGGTGGTAAGGGCGGAAGCACCACCCATGAAGTTGGTGCACATTCAATTTTACGCAGTTTACCTTTTGGCCCTGGTAAGAGAATGAGAGGCAGTAAGAGGTGGGCACTTTAAGTAAACACCTCAGAAATTACTTTAAAAATTTGTCATTTGTTCCCACACAAATATAAACCCTTGATATTTGCATATGGGAGACTTACTCTTGGAGGGAGGATTCTGAGTAAATCTCTGAACTGACTGGTAGTTCAGCTCACCTGGGTACTCTCTTCCTGGTCACGAAAGAGCAAAGGAAGGAGACCGTACCTCTGATCTATTGAACAAGAGAGATGTTCAACTGCCAGACTTCTGGGCATTTCAAATTACTGTAGTGGAATGTAATATCCTTGATTCGAAAAGGTTTGGATGAACCCCCAGTGTTGGAGACTATAAAGCTAAGAATAACCAAATGGTTTGTTCATAGTCAGTCCCTCTCTCCCCTTGCTACAGAGAAGGAAGGATTTGCATCTACTAATCCAAATGGAGCTAGATTATAGATAGGATATTCAGTCATCTAGATCACCTGCATGCATGCCAGTCCAGCACATGACGGCTTGTTCACTGTTCCCCTACCCACTGGAAGAGGAAGGAAGACAGGAGAAAGGGAGGAGGCCAGTCCCACACACACACACCTTTCCCTTGCAGCCACACACCTTAGAAGAGATGCAACCTGTCCCTCAAGAGCTGGGTGAACTACAAGACCTGTTGAGCATCCATCATAGGATCCAAGGAAAAGGTGTCCAAGGACCTATGGGCAATGTCCCAAGGTAAAAAGGAGATGAATGCGATCTGCACAATTACATTCCATCCTAGTGCTTGACCACCAGGTTCTTCCTGAATGCGATGGACAGACTGATGCCCCTGGCCTCAAAAGATCGGGCCCAAATTGTACTGACGTTCACCAGGATGTTGTGGGGTACACTAATTTGATCATCTCACTAGTTAGAGAAATGACAATTTGGACACCATTTTTCAGCCAACGAATATTGTCATTGGAACCATAGGGCCATGGAAGGGGAATGATCAATCTCACTCATCATCTTGGAAACGTGCAGAATGGCGAAAGGCATAAGCCTCCAGACGTAAATGGATACCAAAGATGTCTTGCTTGTTCAAAGGTGCCAGAAGACACAGCAGAACTACACCAACTTCAGTAAGTCAAGAAAAGAATTACTATGATCAAACTTCTTCAGAGGTTGAACAAAAATCCGGTAGTCAAAGTATCAAGATCAACTGTTATTATCTCCGGACTTTATTGATTCAACCGTTTATAATTACATCCATCTTGCTTGGGATGTGTCTGATTGCCCACTGTACTGAATGTTCTACTGTCTACTTGTGTACCTGCACTGCAATAGAGTAGATGAAAGGACACAAAATATTGTCGAGGAAAGGCAAAAATAAGCCGTGTTGCTACACTAGGAAGGAATATACTTGCATGCATCCCTTTACATTGGTTACTTATGTTATCCTTTTAAACCAAATGTGCAGGGTTACAGGCCACGGATGGTTCAGATGTACGTGTTACGCTAAAGTTAGATGGTTATAGAATGTCAAATTAGCATAAATCCTAATTTTGATATTTTGAAGGTATATTGGCTATTCAGAGGGTACGGCATGCCCTTAAATATCCCTTACCATTCAGACACGCACGTTTTCTTTGGCCTACGTAACTTTGCGCATCGTTCTGCTCATACTGTATGTAATGCACTGGGCATATATTTTATGTATATATTTTCCCAAGTTGTGAAATGATTTTGAAATGATATTTACTATACAGGTACACGTTTTAGGATAGTACTACCGTACAGGGCATATCTAAAATACATGGGTAATTTGGACTGATGGGACACGTACAGTTCCAAACAGTTCCACCGGGTCCAGTTTCGCCAAGCAAGAAGGGTTTGTGGTAAGACTTGTGTTGTTAGCCCTGGCGAGAAAGGTAAATGGAAGTGGGGTAGTCTTCATACAGATGGTGGCTGAGTGGTGGTGGATGTACAGAGCTGTAATTACATTTGTAAACTACTTTAGTTCAGTTATTTTCCTCAATCCTTTGTCTGTTGGTTTGAATTTATTTCACCAGTGTTTTGTCATGAAGGAATCACCTAATTAACTTTTAGAACTTTTAGTGTATTATACATAAAACAATAAAATAAACTTTCCTTAAAGGGAAAAGAGCTTATAAAACATAGCCGATGACCAAAAATAGTTTCCTTTGAGAAATTATGCAAGCTATCCGTGTTGGTAAGACTTCTGGAGTGTATCCCTCCGCTAACGAAGTCGGAACAAGATTGTTTTCGCCTCATGGTTATTTGTGTTCCTATCAGTACAGCATTTTTACAATGATTTCAATGAAATTCCCAAGATCAATTTCTTATGGTGCTGGAAGGAATTGTAAGATAATGGTAATAGTTCTGGTCAAGCTGAGTTTCAGGAAGCCTTGAGGAATTATCAACTCTAGATTCTACAGTTGAGGCTTTCACAATATGAAGGGTCTATCGGTCTGGACTCCTAAGGGTCATTTTTTGAAAACCCACCTAAAGCTCCATAATTTATTCAAGTTTATGCCCGTGTAAGCAGAAAATCAAAATTCAAATGTTAACATTGTAAAAAATCGCATATAGTAACATGCACTTTTTTTGCCTTGTGAGCTCCCGAGAATGTGCCTTTGTATGATAACTTTTGTCGAGAGCAAAATGAACAATATGAAGGGTCTATCTTAGCCAGCTGGGTGGCTCAGCCAATCAGCATGCAGAATGGGAGTATGCATTGGCCAATCAAGGAATTTTTACATCAATAAGGTAAATGCAGGTTTTTGTTCATTATTATTGCACATCAGGTGTTATAAGATAATATTTCCATATTTTCCATTATTTATTATATGAAATGAAAATAAATATAAACTCACAAAAAAACATTATACACTGAAATTAACATGCTACAGATACACTCATATGTGCTCCATTACCATAGATGCATTGATAAAACATTCTCAGCACAATTATTTTTAAAGATACAATGCTCACAAACTTATTTTTGGAAAGCTAAAACCTTGCCAGACAACATGCAAAAAAAATTTGTAAGAAATCTTTATTGGTTCAGGAAATATAAAAAAATAAATACTGATAAAAACATAAAAAACCCAAAAAAGCAAAACAACAACAATTGCCATTTACGACTTTAAAATGCGTTCAATTTTAATTTCAAAGGTATCATCGTGAAGGACTTTTCTTCTTCTTTCAGAATCAGTAATTTTTTTATTATTAATACTTTTCATCTTGAAAAATAACTTAGAAAAAATGTAGTAAACAAAGTTGCTATCAGAAAAAAGTCACTTTCAATTAACTTGTAATAACATATTTTGTTTTATTTTTTCCACAAAAAAATGCATAGAACCATAAGGTAGATAGATACTTCATAATGCAACAAAATTCAAGAAATATTAAAAATTACTGCGATATCGCTGTTTGAAAATTGATAATTTTCAAATGTGATTTCTGGCGTTATTTGGATTTTTTGAAAAATTGCCATGGACCCCTTGTATTGTGAAGGCCTCGGTTTATCTCCTAAAAGTTCTTACAGTATCCATCTTGATATCAAAAATGTGCTTCGATCTAAATTATACAGTAAAAAAATCATTTTAAGTGATGCATCATAATTATGCAGAGGCATTACATGACGACATATGAAACATACTGCTACAGCGTTGCATAAAAATTAATTTGTGTGTTTATGTATATATATGTAAACAAACACACACATATATATATATATAAATGGATGTATGTGTGTGTGCTTGTGTATGTTCCACATACACTCTTAAATGCATTGAGCAATTTCAACCAAACTTGGTATACATATGACTTACTATCTCAAAAAGAACACTGTGGGGGGTAAGATACCAATAGAACCATAAGGAACCAGAGGAGGTGGGAATGGAAGGGATCGGTTATATATATATATATATATACAGGCAGTCCTCGGATTAAGACGGGTCCAAGTGACGACGTTCCGAGGTTACGATGCTTTTCACATATATTCATCAGAAATTATTTCCCCATTTACGACGCATGTTCAGGGGTTATGACTCTTACAACACCAAAATTTGGAGTTTTTTTTTATGAAAAACTCAACAAAAATGCAGTTTACTTTGTTTTCAATACACCCACAGCATTAAAAGTATGGTTTTATTGCGATTTTTGACGATTTTTCAGTTTAAAACAATTTTCGGCTTACGACGCGGCATAGGAACAGAACCCCCGTCGTAAACCGGGGACTGCCTGTACTGTCATTCTCTCTCTATCTCTCTCTCTCTCAGTATACATATATTTTAATGGAAAAATATAGTAATTAGTGAATACAGTGTTTTGCTCTACTAAAAAAAAAAAAAAAAAAAAAATGTGATAATTAGAGATACAGCCCAAAGAAAAATCTGTAAATTAGTGAAATTTCCCCGCGGACAAGTGAATAATGGGTTCCACAAAATCCGCAGCAAAATCAAATGCGGAAATAAGAAACACGTAAAAACAGGGAGCCACTGTACGTAGCTGTAAGCCATAGTATGTATGCACATATTTTTATGGCTAGCATTGTAAAATGACTTTGAAATGATACTGAATTTATTTTACAATGATAGTCTAATGTATATTTGGTGTTTGAGCTATTAAAATAGGCAGTTATAAGCATTTTTAGAGGTGGGTCTTTGGGGTCTGAACTATTTTAATATTCAGTTATAAGCATTTTTAGAGGGGGACACCAACAATGTGGATTTTTGCTTAACATGGATGGTTGTGGTCCCTATCCCCCGCGATTACCGGGGACCCACTGTATACACATTATTCGCAGAAAATTCGCCTATTCGAGATATTTTTTATAGAAAATATTCACAAATTACTGTACTGTATTTTCATTTCATTTTCGTGACTAAATGCACTTTTTGTGATAAAACTATTAAAATATTCAGGTATAAGCATTTTTAGTTTTTTTTTTTTTGTGTTCTGAACATCAAAATAGGCAGGTATGAGCATTTTTAGAAGTGTTTTAAGTATGCGCGGATTTGAGCTATTCGTGGGGGGAGTGGTACGCATTCTCCGCGAATACCAGGGGTCGACTGTTACATCCACTTTCTCTTGTGCAGTATTGAAGCAGTCCCGTTTTCTTTTTTCAGTAGATGGGGGAGATATTGGTACTTCGCAAGTTAAATATGTACCTAGATATTTCAGTAAAAATGAAAAAATATAAATACATTTTGATATTTTGCAGTGTTTACATTAATATGAATATTTGAAAATTAGTAAATCATTTCTTAATATAAAAAATGTATTTAGTCATGAAAATAACATGAAAACACATGAAAAAATCCACGAAGTACTGTATCGAATTTTTCACAAATATTTCAGGAATCCACGAATAGGTGAAGCCACGAACACCAAACCGCAAATAGGCAGGGGTTAACTGTATACTCAAACAATTCAAACATAAGAGAAAAGTCAAACAGCAGGTCGGAGAAAAGAAACACATATCTAAATGAGACGGCAGCCAAAAGTAAACTACGCAGAATTGAATGCGCAACAACCTGGTGAGCGGTACTTCTGCCCTTACCATTGCTAGCCATTACCACAACCACCTTGCAAAAGTTTACTGGGCGGTTTTCCAGCTCACTGAAAGTTATTCCCGTATATAAAGCTGAGGGTTTGTATTTGTGTGGGAACAAGAAACAATGTTTATGTTTTATGTATACTACTGTATGGGTTTTGTAAACAGTACTTTACACATCTTGTAAGCACAAGTAGGTACAGGTATGCACACATATTGCTCGAAGCATTTAATTTTGCAGATATATAATTGAATTCAAAGAAGTAATTCAATATTTTAAATCAAATGATAATAAACACAATACCAGTTAGAATGGGCTATTAGGTACTTTATATGTAATTGCACAAGGCTATATAAGCTTTGACAGTTAACCTTGCTATTTAGCGGGAGGACGGACCCCCAAGCCATCCGTTAAGTTGAGGTGACACTGTATTATTTTTTCCCAGCTTTACAGTGATCTCATCCATGAATCCTGGTTAATTATTCTGAAAGGTGTTGCAAAGAGCAAAAACTATTTCAATCATTTAAGAGCCAGTGAAAATTCACACTTCAAAAGCAGGACAATAGTACCAGGTGGTGGCAGCTTCTGGCAGAAGGCAGCCAATGAAAACATTAAGTGTGTAACAATTTAACTCAGAATATTGGTCACTACAACCTTTTAGAATTTGGATACTAATAATAGGGTTTACTGGATATTAGATGAATATTAATATAAAATCCTGTACACATGACTTATATAAGACTCTTTCCTCTAATCAGTTTTACTGACAATAATCCCTAATAATTACTAATGGGCCTTTTGAGTTTGCAGTCTTTTGATGATGATATACAGTACAGTTCATACTAGGTGGTCTAGTTAGAGTAATTCAAACACCTGAATGCATGCCAAGATTGAAGGAATGAAAAATTTATTTGACTAAAAATAAAGTTTAAAGATTATCAGAATCAGCTTTGATTAAATTACTGGTTCCAGCACATGAAAGTTCAATTGCCATCAATCTTACGTGATACCTAGATATGAAATGCTTACAGATACTGGTAAATAAAATTAAGCTTTAGATATGAAATGCTAAAATTATAAAAAAACTTAAATAAAATTAAACTTACCTGCATTTGCAGATGGTGGCTGAGCACCACCTAATCCTGTGCCAACACCCCCAAGGCCACCTGAATTAGACAACGGGGCTGTTGTTGTCTGTGGTGTAGTGCTGGTAACACCTGAGAATCAACACAGCCCTTTATACAATTTCTATGGCTTACTGTAATAAGAATCTGGGAGTTTATTATCTGTAACTACATTCAAGATTTTCAAATAATACACGTTTTGGCGTAGGAAAATCCTATTTTTGGTAGCAACTGTTCGTCTTCAAAGGAGTTACACTCTCGAGGTCCCCCCAGTGCTCCATAAGACTGATTGGTAAGTCTCAAAGAATTCTCTTGTAGTTGGTTTTGGCCAAAATAGTGCATGTTGGTACAGTGGTAGCATTTAAAGGACTTGGGACAGAAGGTCTCTATCTGCTGTCCACACATCAACTGCCTCAACTTTTTCCTTCACCTTACTTGCACAGATATGACAACAGCACATATGTCAGCTATATTCCTCAACACAAGCCAGGTCAGTGCAAGATAAATATTCACCTCAGTCCCATGCTTTTTTTGTCAGGGAAAGTGGGTGGGTTTGAGGACTCACAGTGGCTACCAAAAATAGGCAGAGGAATGGGAAAGGATTAAGGGTCTCGAGACTGGGACCAGTACTCCCTCATTCTAAACTGGAGAGAAAGGTGAAGCCGCCCATGAGGGATCAGCTTCTCCAACGACAGGTGACCAACCACTACTTGCCATTGCCGAGCTGGCTGCTCCCATTGAGACAGGAACAACTGCGCTGCCTTCCTGAACCTGCTGATATGAGGGTCCAAGGGAAAGACTTGCTGCTACCATACCTATCAGCATGCCCAGGTACTTTACCCTCTACCTGGGGATGAAGTCGGACTTCTCAAGATTTACTACGACCCCTAGGCTGTAGCAGAACTCAAGAAGCCGATCCCTGTCCTGCTGCAACTGCGAGTGGGAGCCCACCAGGACGAGCAAGTCATCGCAATACCTCAAAAGACGTACCACGTGCAAATGGGAGCAGTCGAGAGCCCAAAACAGAGTACCCAGAACTGGAATATTGCTTCCCTGAGGATAGAGAAGGTACTTGCAAGATGATGGATGGATGGGTATTTGGAAATATGCATCCTTCAAGTCCACTGTAAGCATGAGGTCATTCTCCCTGATGGAGGCAAGCACTGAGCATGCTGTTTCCATTGTGAACTGAGTCTGGTGAACGAATCGGTCTAAGGGAGAGAGTTCTATGACCGGTCTACAACCACCACGAGACTTTCTCTACAAGATGCGGCTATAAAAGCCTGGGGACTGATCCGACATGACTTCTACAGCGCTCTTCTTCAGCATCACTTGCACCTTCTCCTTGAGTGCGAGACCCTTCAGTGAGCAGGGAATGTAGGTGAGGAGACGACTGGGTTGTTGGTGAGAGGTGGCTGAGACTCGAAGGGAAATAGATGTCCCTCCCGAAAGACATCCAACTACCCTGGTCTTAGCTCCATGTCACTGCCATGTTGCCCAATGGCTCGACAGGCAACCCCCCACCAATGGCAGCAGCTGGAGGGGAACATCGCCCTTAGCATCCTCCCTCCTCCTTCTTACCTTTGCCCCCTTTTCCCTACTAGTGCAGCAGATTGCTGTAAAAATCGTTCAGATAGTGAAACAAGCATGAAATTTGGCACAAACATTCCTAAGACTACGCTCTCTTAGAAAAGGGCGCTGGCCACCTGAAAATCCAAGATGGCGGCTATTTTTCAAAATGGCCGCCATCTATGTTGAGATTCACTGGTTTGGGAGCATCTATTGGATGGAATATGCCAGTTTTTTTTTTTTAAACCTCGACTTTTAGGTTATAAAAATGTTCCATACCACACATTTTATTGAAAACCCTTACTAAATGAATTGTAACCAAGATGGCGTACAAAATGGTTGCCATAAAAGTTTTTTTTTCTATCCACAGCGCTAGCAGACATAGAGACCAACTGTTTTTATTTAATGGTATATTCATGTGATCAGACAGTTTAACTAATATGCTATTTTCAACTGAAATAGTAATGGTATGGTCACATACAACATTGTGTCTAAGACTGTAACCATAAAAAGAAAAGAAGAGAAATACGGACTAAACGCAACCAATCTATGTATAGGTCTCTCAACCTACACCTTTGAAAAATTCGAGGATAAGAAGGTAGGCATAGCATGACACGTTGGATGCTCAAGCTAGATCAGGGGTTCTTAACCTTTTTTCTCCAATTCCCCACTTTTCAGTGAGCCAACTCTCCATTTCCCACCAAAGCATCGGTCATTGACAAATTCGAGTTTAACCCATGCAGTGTTTAACTTTAATACGTAAATATACGCTTTGCTTTTTTGTTCCATTTTACGGCCTTTAATTTTTTTTTGCATATATTAGATTTTTACAAACAGTTATCACATGGAAATAAAATACACATGAAAAGATTCGTTATGTTTTTTCTCAATTTATTTGGCCCATAAAATACATACAAAAAATGCAACACTAGACGATACAGGTTAATGAGACTTTTGCATTTGTTTAAGCCTTGACGAAAGTGTCTCAATGTTCGGTTCCACTTTTGAAATGGCGCAGCGCAAATCAGATTCAAGGTCAATCAGGCGGTTTCGCGATTTGGTTTTGATCTCAACCATGCTCAAAAACGCCGACTTTACAGGTGCGTGGAGGGAAATGCAACCAGTAGTGTGAGCGCCGCCACAGCAACGCGAGGATACGAACCATGCATAGTGGCCCAGAATGTGTTCAGGCTTTTCTCCGCAAAAACAGCCTTTGCTGCGGAGTCATGCACCAGGTCAAGAAACTGATCTTGATGTCTTCTGCTTCCTTCGGAAGTTGTCAACTCGAAAGCTGAAGGATCCCTCGTGAACTCCATCATTGGGTTGTTGCTTTTGAAGTCCGGAAAATAGTGCTGAAACTCGTCCAGCAGCCTGTTGAGGTGGATGATGGCCGTTCTTGAGAACGTCGCTGACGCCACCAGCAGTCTCGCTGATTCGCGCCAACGTTGGAAAAGCCGTTGCGCTGCGTGATCTCGAACTTGCCTCGCCACAACTCAAGTTTTGAGACGAAGGCGTTCACTTTGTCTCGATGCCCGATTATATCGGTCCGTCGCCCTGTAGCTTGCGGTTAAGCTCATTCAGGTGACTGAACATGTCTGCAAGAAGTGCCAGCCTGCACTGGAATGCCTCATCGGAAATAGCAGCTTTCAGATCTCCTTTGTTCCTTTCTTCCAAAAATTGTGTAACTTCGGGGAGCAAATGCACAAGCCGATTTAACATGTCGCCTTTCGATAACCAGCGAACGGCAGTGTGGAACAGCAGTCCTTCGTAGTCGGATTCCATATCCTGGCACAACCGTCGAAATAGTCGAGTGTTGAGGGCGCTCGCTTTGACAAAATTCACAAGCTTGATTGCCGTCTCAAGCGCTTCTTTGAGCGGTTGTGTCATCGTCCTTGATGCGAGCGCTTCTCGATGTATGATGCAGTGCATGGTCACCACCTTGGGATTCTTCTGCTTTAGTAGTTTCGCGAATCCAGACCTCGCACCCAACATAGCAGGAGCCCCATCTGTGCAGGCATGGACGAGCTTGCCCCAGTCCAATCCTTCCTCCTCAAAAAAGGCGTCGACAAGCTGCATGACGTCGGCGGCTTGGGTTGTTGTTTCCAGTGGGCGGCAAAACAGCAAGTCCTCTTCGATGCTTTGGTCGTGGACGTATCGAACGAAGACAATTAGTTGAGACAAATTTGCCACATCCACGGACTCATCCAGCTGAATTGCAAAGACGGGAGACGCTTTGACCTTTGCCAAGAGCTGCGACTTGATGTTGCGACATGTCGAAGATGCGGGACTTGACAGTATCGTTGGACAGAGAAACTTGCTTCATCTTCGACACCGCAGATTCGCCAAGCAAAATGCCAGCGCACGACACAAGGCACGGCTTTATGAGCGTCTCTCCGATGCTATGTGGCTTCTTCGCCTTCGCCACCAGCAGAGAAACAGCATACGATGTGTGTACTATCGCTTTCGACTCAGTTTGAAATTTTCCGCCCTGGTCCATCCTCATGTTCTTATCTGTGGGATAAGGAAAAAAATAGGTAATAATAAGGTACCTGAAGAGAAATAAAATGAAAAGAAAGAAGTGACAATCATACAAGAGAGAAACAAAAAAAACGAACAACAGAAGTGGCATTGTGTTGTTCGGTCTCTAAGACACGGCCATCATAGTCATAGTCACAGTGTATTACATGAATTCCGTGGAACGGTTTTTCATTCATGCATCACAGAATAACACACACACACTAAATAAAATAACCATAAGAATATATACACGTATGAGTAATTACTTAATAATGGGAGCTCTGTTACCCACCTGTTACACCACGGAGAGACGCGACAGGAGTGAGTTTGCGGGGAGCCGCTGTTGACATTTCAAACCCAACAGTGTTGTCACTTTTACCCAAACATGACTTACAATACCTCATATATTGGTTGTTTTTGTTATTAAAACAGTCTGTAAATGGTTGTGATTTGTAAAGTAAGTCAACATTAAATTTTGAAGCACTATCGATTATTTGTGGGTGGAAACAAATTCACGAAATGTGACAACAAGACAGTGGTTCTTCTGTCCGACCGGTCATTCCCCACTTGGCAACTCTGCCATTCCCCACCAGTGGGGAATTCCCCACAGGTTAAGAACCACTGCTCTAGGGTAAGCATGTCCCTGAGGTGAATAGGCAGCCAACGAGCATAGTTTGTATTATTGTTGGAAAAGAAGTAGGGTATCAGCTCATGCAATGCCTGGCAGTAGAGGACAAAATTGGCCTCACGGAAGGACCTGATCAGTAGGAATATCACAAGTTCCATAGACAACACCATGTGCCAGAAGTGGAACTGTGGACTCTGCTGTCTTCGAAGGTCACACCACTCCTCAAACTCTAATGCCTGCTCATTGTTGTTTGCTTTCTCAGCACAGTAGTCAGTGTATGCTGTCCTCAGGAGTTTGTACAAACTAGAGGCTGTAACCTGGTGCATCTGCGTGTGTCCTGGTTACACTTGCAGCTGACAGGAAGGATTCTGCAGTTCCAGATGAAGCAACTCCTGCCTCCACCAGAGCTCCTGTCCAACCACTGCCATGAAGAAGAGTACCAAGAGATGTCATTGCTGCCATCTCAATGTGCAGACCACCAAACATTACCAGATACTTGTCTTCGCCATACTGATCAGGCCACTGCCACTGCACCTGCTTTGCTACGGCATAGATTGGCTGATCAGCTGTGATTATGGGTATCTGGCCAGGGTTCAGAAAATCAGTGACATCCTGCACTTTCTGCATCACGTGTTTGATCGTAGCAACAGAATGAGCCTGATCACGCAGGAGAGGAAGCAATGAAGTTATGGTTACTTCAAATTCTGGGCTTCTCTTCATTGAAGCGTGATGAGCTGACCACGCCAGATTCACTGCATCATCTATTTCCTGGGTGACTATGACCTTGTCTAGCCACTGATACTCCAGTGCAAGCTGTGGCCCCAAGATATCTGTGGGTGGCTTTGGTATTGCAGTGTTTGGTGGCACAGGGTTCTTTGTTTGAAAGGAAGCTGGTGAGATGTTTGTGAATGTGTCCGGCAATTCAGGCACCGACCTCACTTTCTCAGGTGCAAACTTTAGTTGCTGTCTTTCCTGTCCAGTGTTCTCCTTGGTGGGGTGCTGAAATATGGAGATGCTAGTTCCATGGAAGGAGGTAGTGGCAGTAGTTGCAGATGGGTTGTGGTCGATATTGTCCATCACTGCAGTGGTGAACAACCCTTTTTCGCAGTACTGGGGGACAGACCACACCCTCCTCCACATATTTGCTAACTGTGGCATCTCCTAACTGTGCAGAGACCTCCAGTACTCTGTCATAAGAGATACTGAGGCCATACTGATGTAGCATTTCAACCAGGTTTCTCTTCCTGGTTTTGGCATAGACTGAGAGTCCCATGTAGACTGGGAATGGTGTTTCTCTGTCTTTGGAGTGTCTATGAGTTGTTGCTCCTCTTTGTATCGGGAGTAGCAGTTGAACTGCATGAGCTGTGCAATGGCCTGGTCTGACTTTGATGCTCCAAATCGTAACTGTGACTTGATGTCAGCCCCATGCTCAACCATCCCTACAAACTGGAGCAGGAGAGGAGGCACAGAATTTCGTACACAAGCCTCAGAAAATGTGCCATCAAACCGTGACTGATGATCAAGTATAGACTTTCTGAGAATATTTGCTGCTTTAGCAATGATAACTGCCTCTGAAAGATCAGATGATTGAGCAAGTGCTTTTCCCACATCCTTTTGAAATGCAAGTAATACATCTCTGCCAGATTTATGAGCCTCAAGTTCTGGAATTTCTGCCAGAAGTTTGTCTTTGAGTCTCGTGGAATTTACACTTGGTGACTCTACACCTAATTGTTCCAGACGTTGTTGGTAGAGGTGGCAAATATCTGCCAGCCGAAATGTGACTGGATCATCTGAACAAAGGTTGTTTTCAACAATGTATGTCATCAGTTCTGACAGAACTAGTGGATACACATCTGATTCTGACTCAGTGCTACCTTGGTCTTTCTCAAGGCTCCTCAGGTAGGACCTTTTTCTGTTGTAGAGGGCACAAAGACAGGCATGGTGATACTTAAACTCCTGTGCAATGACATCCCCACCAGTCAACTTAGCAAGGAGCTTGCCATCACTAAGTATCTCTGCACATTCATGCAATTTCAAGTCAAGGCCCTTAGTACTAGCCTGTCTGAGATCAGATGCAGGTGCCACTTTCTCACAGAAAATGCAAACTTCATTGTCATGACTGGTTCGGCGCAGTTTTTGCACGACTAGTCTCAGTGTTGCTGGTCTGGTCATTGGATTGTCGCTTTCTTGCACGGTCCAGTTTAGTGTTGTTAAACAACAAGCGACAGTTCACATGGTATTTTGCTGCATTTTTCCTGAGAGTGGCCTCTATGCCATCACCTTCATCCAGCCTTGCTGGATCCATTATCAGTGGCATTTCATTAATTTCACTGAACATGGGAATGTTCCTTGCCAGCATTGTGTACCCATCATGGTCTAGGTCTCTAGGACATGATGACTTGGAGGTGATGTCAAGTGCTCACCTCTTTTGTCCTTCTGACAAAGACAACACAAACTCAGTTTGTTTTTCTACTGCTCAATATTGGATTGGCATCACATTCTGCCATGATTTCACTTTTGATTAAGGCCGAGGGGTTATCCTTTTACCACCTTAAACAAAGCACACATTCCTGTATGGGATTCAACTAGGTTCGGTCTCCCTACACCTAGCCCGATCATTCATCCAGTGCCATTTAAGTCCCATGTGATCTGTACACCATCCGGGTAAGTACATGAACCATCATGTACAGCCCCCATACCCTTGGCTCGGCTCTCCCGCGCTGGCACATCCTGTCTATTCAGGTGCGGCTATCTAACTATAGCTGGTCTGGGGCTGTTAGAAAGCATTTGGGACACTAAACTAAACTATACTACAACTACTAGTCTAAGACTACAGGATTAGTAAAGCTGGATTAGCTGGCACTGAACCCCATGCTGAGTTACACAGCAGTGATGTCACCAGTGTGCCCTGGTTGTGTGCAGACATACACTCTTTTACATTTATTAATTTTCCTTCAAAATTGATGAGTTATTCGAAAGAGATGGCCTCATTAGGATCTAAAACCACAGAAACCAAGATCCATGCTTAAAACGATAATTGTTGAGCGGGCATTATTTCTCATTATAATTATTGTTTCTACCTTTTCTTGGCAGCCATATAGCCCCCATATTTAAAGGTAAACTGTACTGGGAAGCTACAGAAACATAATATTCACAAGAAATAGTATGGAAGAGCTTTACCATATTGCTAGAAGCAAATACATGCCATTCTAGTGAAAAATTAGCCAAAATCTGTCGATACTGGCCGCCATCTTGGAATTTGGCCGCCATATTAAATTTTTTTATTGGCCAGCGCCCTTTTCTGATAGAGGGAACTTTAAAGAGCACTTGTGCAACATTTCATGCTTGTTTCACTATCTGAACGATTCTTATGAAATATGCAATTATCTGCTGCACTATACTGGAAAGAGGGTTGAAAGGGATGTGACCGTGCCTTCCTTGGCAGAAGAAGAAGGTGGCTAGGTGTTCCTGCAAGCGCCCTTCGAAGCCTGGGTCTTCATAGGGGCCAAGGAAGTGCTAGCCTGACCCAAGGGTTGGGCCGCAGTGTCACGCAAAGACCCAGAGGTGAACGGGGCGGTCGTTGTCTTCAGCCCCTCTCTTGTCCACCAAAGCATGTACCAACTCTCTGAAGATGAGAGAGGCAGAACCCAGCAACAGTCCATTCCTAAGGGTCAATGTCAACTCGGGACCTACAGACCTGGAGATCCAATTCAAGACTGCATCCCTCCTCTTCAGCACCAGGTTTGCCAAGAGGTTTGCCATCTGGTGGGCCAGGTAGGAGATAGCCCTACCTCCAGACTGGCACAGTCTCCCAAACACAGGGTCCTCTCCAGGCATGATCGCACCCGAAGAGGCGCCAACCTTGGAAACTGTGAAAGACCACAGATCCAACCCATAGACTGCCTGGAGAGCCGCCATAGCGGTGGCCTCCGGGTTCGCTGCCTCTTGCTGCTAGAGGGAGACCCCTTCTACAGCAAGGTGCTACAGCAGGAGACCCAAGTCTAGACGAACCAGGTCCGGGTCAACCTGCTTAGTCAGCAAAGACCCCTCTGATACATACCTAACAGAGGTACCAACCTCCGGTTATCGGTGCCAATAACCGAGCGGAGGCAACATTCGGTTATCGACGCAGGTAAGTGCCAAAAATCGCTGATTTTCGGTTATTGGTAATCGTCATGCCGTCGGAATGGGACCCCCGCTGATAACTGGAAAATGCCTGTACAGGCAATCCCTGGTTATCGATGATCCGTTTTTTTGGGGTTTGTCTAGCGACGAAAATCAGCGATTTTCGGTGCTGATATGCACTGATTTCTGCTTCTCGGCACTGATACATACCTAACTGAGGCGCTGATAACTGAAAATCTGCGATTTTCATGCCTGTACTGGCTTTTAGTAAACACCAAGGTTTGTAAGTCAAGCAAGAGTGGGAACTACCATCATGACTATGTTTTGTAAACAAGAAGTTAGGCTAACCTGATTTACCATTTTGGTAACTTCAAATTATCTTTCAGTGTTAACAAAGTCATCGACTAATGAGTTTCAATAACAGAATCGTCTACTGTAATATTATTACATTAATGCTAATTATCGCTTTATCAGACAAAAAAAAAAAATACAGCATGGCAATTACAGCGTAGCCTAGCGATCTAATCTAATTTTTTACCTTGCAGAGGCTCCTAATTTTAACAAACATAAGCCTACACGTTAAAATTTTAAGGAACTAAAACTTTTATTGGGTCTTATAACTATGTACTCGGCTTTAAAGTTGTTATGATGATTATGGTATTCACAGCAAACACTGGGAATGAGTGAACGCTGTGACAGACCAGTGTGTGAAGACCGTAATCATCAAGTAGGCTTATGTCTGTTAAAATTGGGAGCCAGCAGGTATTCTACAAGGTGAGAAGTTAGATTAGATCGCTAGACTACGCTGTAATTGCTGTGCTGTATTTTTTGTGTGGGTCTGATAAAGCAATAATTAGCATCAATGCAATAATATAATAGACAAATCTGTTACTGAAACTCAGTAGCTGATGACCTTATTAACACTGATAGATAATTTGAAGTTACCAAAATGGTAAATCAGGTTAGCCTAACTTCTTGTTTACAAAACATAGCTGACATACACACTGTTATCACATCTGTGCGATTAAGATGAAGGAAAAAGATGAGGCAGTCGATGTGTGGACAAGAGACAGAGCCCTCCAGTCCTGCGTCCTTTATATTCTATCGCTGTGCCAACAAGCGCTATTCTGGCCAAGACCAGCATTACGAGAATTCTTTGAGATTGGTTGGTTTGTCTTATGGAGCTCTGAGGGAACCCTGAGAGTGTAAGTCCTCTGAGGACAAACAGCAGCCACACTATCAAAAATAATACATATATTAATCACACCTACTCTAGGAACCAATATTCACTATTCTTAACCTGTGATTTCCATCATGACAGAAAAATTCTTATTTGATAGAAAATCCTTCAGGTGAACCCTATTACAGTCTAGAAATGTAACCCTTAGTATTGTTCACAATATAAAAAATAGAAATCTAATGAAAACTGCAACAACATACATAGTACAAAGAAATCACCATCATAAACATTTTCTATGTCAGATTTTCCCTTTAGGGAGCTAGATGTACAAAATGACCTCTCTTCACTCTTCTTTAACAGGACCTGAGAGAGAAAGGACTTAAAAGTGCTGTACTTACCAAAACCAAATGCAGCTGGCTTTGCAGATGTTGTTGGTGTAGTATTGCCAAACGAAAACCCTGTTGACTGCAATGCTGGAGCTGTTCCACCTAGCCCTCCAAATGAGAATCCTGAAGTAGAGGCAGGAGTCGTTCCAGTGCTAGT
This sequence comes from Macrobrachium rosenbergii, assembly GCF_040412425.1. Lineage (NCBI taxonomy): Eukaryota > Metazoa > Arthropoda > Malacostraca > Decapoda > Palaemonidae > Macrobrachium > Macrobrachium rosenbergii. Next base: position 2,271,175 of record NC_089744.1, read on the forward strand.
TCCTCCAAATGAAAAACCAGTACCAGAGGATGTACTGGTAACAGCAGGAGTAAGAGTTCCTCCACCAAAACTGAACCCTGTACTAGTACTGGTGCCTGTAGCTGGAGTTCCACCAAAGCTAAAACCACCACCACTTGTTGCTGGGGTAGCTGAAATAATATTAACAAGGATAGATAAAAAAAAAAAGGCAGCTTCTAAATCTTTCCATTTTAAATAAATCATTTATTTTAAAATATTTCCAAGATCTTCTTGGAAATAACTTATTAGTTCTAAAAGGGGATCACAAGAACCTAATAACTTCCTGTAGGTATACTGACCATCAAGAAGCATATTTTCAAATAGGGAGAGGAGCAGTCAGTGTAACAATATAATAAAAATAGTAAATCAATTTAAAAAATCACAGAGATTACAAGCTGAATGCATTTAACAAGAATGAGTTAGGAAGAACATATTTTTCACACCTATGTAATTACAAACAAAGGAAAATCCAGGCAAAATAATGTTAATGATAATAAAAATTATAATGACCAGAAGAATATTAAATGTGCCACCTGGATCACGCATAAAAAATACAGTCTGGGAGAACAAACCAAAGCTATTTTTGTAAAAATTCCTTCCCACCCAAATGTCTACATGACCCATATTTTTAAAAGTCCTTTAAATGACAAGCAAACTTGGTGTAAAGTTGTTCAATATGACAGATATCTCTAGAAGGAGCAATAATGCGCTGAACTTCAATAATACTTTGTGTAGAGAAATGAAGGTGCTCTGATAGTAGCAAGTACTAGCCTAAGTTTTCATTTACATACACGTAGACTATTCCCTTAGCCTTAGTTGGTTTGTCTTTTGAATGTCACAACAAAAGGCTCTAGTAAAGCAACTATTTACTCTAAATATGAATGAACTTCTGTATAAAATTATTTCTTGATGAGATACATATAAGAAAAAATAATATTCTTACTAGTAGGTGTTGTTCCAAAAGAAAATCCACTTAGTGCAGGAGCTGTAGTTGTCTGGGCTGTTAAAGGAGCTGTGGATGGAGTACCAAAGGAAAACCCACCCCCACTTGCAGATGTTGCTGCAAAAGTTAGAGAACAAATTAGACAGTCTTTACCAAACAGTACTCACATGACTCACAACTAATCAAGGCATTACCATACAAAGTACCAGTCAAGCATCCCATACTACACCAGCAATGGTCACTACCGTTTAACAACATACTGTATAAGAGCCAGAAAAATATAAATATAATTTAAGATTTATTTTTTAAATAATTACCTCTCCATTATATAGCTTTTATTTCCGTGCCAGCAGCAGTTCGATAGACTGAAACAAAAAAAATGAGAACACCTTGGTTTTCTATGAATATCCATCTTCTATCCATCTACTTTCCCCACCCGCAACAGGGGACCAATAGGTATAAACACTCGTAGCCGATCAGTCTACTTCTGTCCACTCTGAATGTGGGGAGGTAGGGAGGGCAATTTCTATACTGGAGAGGCAAGCCTATAGCCAAAGCCAACATGACCCTTTAGCCTTAAAGGCTGCCACCAAGAAGTTCCCTCATGCTTGAGAAACAACAGAAACTTAACCATGTTGTTTAGAGAGGTATCAGTGCTGGAAAAAAAACCCTTAACCCTTAAACGCCGAAGCCCTATTTACAAAAACATCTCCCGTATGCTGGCGGCGTTTGGGAGCTAGCGCCAAAGCAGAAAAATAGTTTTTTTCAAAAAATCACAGCACGCTTAGTTTTTAAGATTAAGAGTTCATTTTTGGCTCCTTTTTTCTCATTGCCTGAAGTTTAGTATGCAACCATCAGAAATGAAAAAATATCATTATCATATATAAATATTGGAATATATGACAGCAAAAAAAAACTCGTATATAATTGTATACAAATCGCGTTGTAAGCAAAGCGGTTAAAGCTAATGAGTTAATTTTTTTAGTTGTATTGTAGACTAAATTGCAATGATTTTGGTATATAACAGATTGTAAAATGATTAAAGCAACACAGAAAAAATATTATCACAAAATGATGCATGAATTAAAACGCGCCGGACGTAAAAAAATGTTTTTCAAAAATTCATCATAAATCGAAATATTGTGCTAGAGACTTTCCAATTGTTTCAAAATGAAGGAAATTGATTAAATATTACTAGACTGTAAGTTTTTTAGCTTACAATTGCATTTTTTTACCATTTCGATCGAGTTAAAGTTGACCAAAGGTTGATTTTTTCTATTTATCGTTATTTATATGAAAATATTTCAAAAATGGTAAAAGCTAAAAGCATGATTTATTTTTTGTTGTATTCTACATGAAACTGCACACATTTTGATGTATAACACTTTCCCTTAGCAAAAACATATCATGTGGGTCAATAAAACTGGAACAATGCCTATTATGGCAACTCTTACCTTACAGGTTCCTACCAAACAAATACAGTATTGAAAAAATAAAAGAACAAACCAACAGAAAACCGAGTGCAATCTGTTAAACTCCTACCGAAACCAGCGATAGAAGTAGACTGATCAGCTACGAGTGTTTGTACCTACTGGTCCCCTGGTGGGGGTGGGGGAAGTTGATGGATAGAAGATGGATGTCATAGAAAACTGAGTGTTTTTCTTTTTTGTTTCAATCTGTCGAACTGCCGCTGGCGAGGAAGTAAAAGCTATATAATGGAGAGATAAGGTTCATTGAAATAATAACAAATTAATATAAAGTTTTGAAATGCATTCCACTTTCTCCGGAAATATGAGGAACTTGAAGTATATTTAATTTTTAAAACAATTCTCAGGTTTCTTAATATCTAAAAGTTCACTTTGGAGATGCTTTCAATTTATCATCACAACAAAGCGCAGACACACCCGAAATTATAGATTTTTTGACATGTCAATCTCAATCTATGTAGTCCAGGGCAGCAACTCAAAATAATAAGAATTAAATGTAAAAGACATTATACTAATTCCCTTAAATTGTTTGGGATGCATTTCTGCAAGAGAGCATTCAGCAAGCTATTCTTATCCTGTGTAATTTCTCTTTAATTTTCATTTCATCCACGTGATCATTATGCCCTTTATTTGAGATCCTCTGGACTGATTGTTCCCCACCATTTTCATCACATCTTCATGCCATCCTAATCTTTGAGATCTATGTCTACTTTCTAGTGTATTTACACAGCACCTCACAGCTACTTTATTCTAGCCTTGAATCTCAACAGTTAGTAGTGGCACTATCAAAATTACAGAGATGTATAAATCTTATAAACAACCTAAAAGGGGCTCAGACTATGTCATTTTATTGAAAAGTTCATGTAGCAAATTCTGTCTAATTTCACCCCCAATAATCACCTTTTATCTACCAGTCATAAAAATTCCATCCTACAGTCTGTCTTAAAATCAAACTGCATAACCCTATTATGTCATAATTAGAAACTAATAAAATCAATAAATTATTGTAAACTAATGACAATGGAGCCTGCCATGGGAAATTACACTTATTACCCTAGCTTCATTCATCTACAAATATAAAAACATCACTCATTTCTTTAACGATGATCAAGCATCAAGACATAAGTTAAATACTTAAAACAATCTCTTTGTTGCACATACCTGTAGGAGTTGTACCAAAAGAAAATCCGCCTATAGCTGGTGCTGTGGTTGTCTGACTTGTTAAGGGAGTTGAAGCTGATCCAAAAGAAAACCCACCAGTTGTTGCTGTAACACAGTATATTCATAACTAAAATATTTTACACAGTAAAAAAATTAATGAACTAACAAAGTACAGGTACAGTACTCATAATTTGCTGCACAGAAGACAATCCAAATAACTACTTGGCTTTGGGAAATATTCTGGTTGAAATAACAGTATTATTATTATTATTATTATTATTATTTACTTTAACCAGACTACTGAGCTAAATTATTTGGCTCTAACAAGATACTCTACTTGTAGTTTGAACACTGCCTTATCATCACTGTTAACAATTTTACACCAGTTTCTCCCTTTGTAGGGTTAGTTGTGCCATGAAAATCTTTAAAAGTAAATTGTATTTTTCCTAACTATACAAACCTGAGGTCCTTTACATTAGGAATTATTTGCAGCAAAGTTGGAAACAGCCATTAAAACTCTTGAACAAGGTGGTCAGGCAGTAACTACTGTTCGGTAGGCGGGAGTCCCACCTGCCCAGATGTGAACATTCCAATTTGCCTTTTCGCCCAGGTTTCAGATTGAGGAGTGGCATGAGGATGGCATAAATGTAATGTAAAGGACCTCAGGTTTGTATAGTTAGGAAAAATACAATTTATTGTATTTTAAAAAATTGTGATTTGTTCCTACACGATATACAAACCATTGGTCCTTTACATTAGGAAGACTCACTTGGTGGAGGGAGGAATCTAAGTGTCTCTGAATTGACTGGAGTTCGCCACACCTGAGCTACTCCTGGTCGAAAGAGCGAGGAGGAGTAACATTCCTCTGATGTATTGATCAGAGTACAGGAACTGTGTGATCAACTGTCAGACTTCTGGACCTTTTTGAATGAGTGAGGAATCATAACTCATACGAAAATAGGCTGGGAAGAATCTAAAGAGGAGGAGGCAGTAAGGCAAAAACCAGAAAAGGGTTGTCTTATTGACAGGGTCTCCTTCCTTCCCTTGCTAGAGGAAGGAGCTGGATTGCTTCTACAAGTCTAGGAAAGAAAAACAGAACGGGTGCTCAATGTGCAAGCTTACCGCATCGGACGCCAGTTTCACCAAGTGTCAGTTCGAGTCCCATTCTCTGCCCAAAGAAAGAGAAGCAGGGGTACGTGGAAGGAGGATAGGTGCCAGTCACTCTCGTAATACCTCTCACTTCCAGAACCGTGCACCTTAAGCAAGATGCTACCTGTCCTCTTATAGGAGCCGGGTAAGAAAACACAACTTGTTGAGCAGCCACCACAGGTCCAAGGAAAGGGGGTTCCAAAGACTCGTGGGCAAATACCCGAAGGTAGAAAGACAAATGTGTCTGATGAGACCACATTTCTGCTTTCATACTGACAGAAACTTCTGGAATGAGAGGAATGGACCAAGCAACTGACTTCGTGAGCTCTTGGGTGGAGTGTACAGGTGTCGTCAACATCAGCTGCAGCGTACGCCCTTCCGATCGTCTCACGAGGCCAGAAAGAAGGACGTATCCTTGGACACTTCTTTCTTGGGCGAGTTAGTACTAGCACAAAGTCGTCAACATCCATTAGAGATGTTGAGACTTCTTCGGAAAGTACCGCAGCACCCTAACAGAACAAAGCAGCGACTGATCTGGATCACAGACTGCGAAGTCCAAGGGGGAGGGGATCATGAACAACTCAAATCTGGCAGCAGATGCAGACGGGTTTGGAGTTCGATACGGCATCTGAGACAGAGTTGAGCTAATGATCCCCATCCCTTGAATACTCACAACAAAGGTCCATGAAGATTGTCTATCCTCTTCTCCAATGCTGGAGTGAGATGAGAGATGGCCTTGAGAGTCGGAAGTCTGTCTGATGACTCTCACAAGGGTGCATGCGGAGCACCAGACAGGAACCCTAAATGACAGTCACATGCCGTCCAGGGGCCTGAGGTCCCGTTGAAGCTTCTCATCAGTAGCTAAATCTCGACTGAGGAGAAAAGGGCTAATTTCAGGTGAAAGAATAGGCCGAATGTGGGCCTAAGTCTTCACAACTGAACTGGAGAGAAGCAACACTCAGCAAAGAAGACGAGGAAGTCCACGACCTGCTGAAGAGCAGATCTGACCAGAGAAAAAAGTCCAGCCAAAGACACCAACCAGTGAAGATGGCTCCAATCCCTCAGTACTGCTGCAGAGGATTGACAGATATATCCAGCTATCTTCGTTGCCGCTTGAAGAGAAGCCTATACTTGCAAGGGAAGCCAGACAGTCTATCTGTGAAGGCACAGGGATTGTATTGCCTAAGGAACCACTTCACGTGTCACTGTCACAGAAGGTCGGGTCAGGGCGGAACTCTTCTCAGTGCCTCGGAAGCAGAGCTAGCAAGTCAGGCAAAAGGAGAAGTTTTCCAGCATTCATCTAAATTCGAGGTGAACACCACTTTGCTGAACACCTTGCGAATTAGACATATGAATGGAAGACGAAGACGTTGAGGTTGTCCCACCATATCAGCAAGCATCACCGTAGCAGTCCATGGGTCTGGTACAATGAAGCAGAAGACCTGCAGACTTCTGTTGAGCTGGGAGGCGAACAGAAAGATGATAGGGAGCCCTCAAGTCAAACAACCTCTCTATGAATAATTGAGTGAAGGGAGCCCTCTGTCCCCGTCACTTAATGCCAGAGGCTGAGCTTGCCTGCCAATACATTCCATTGCCCAGAATGTATCTGGCTGATGGCTCTACAGAGTGTACCACAGTTCACTCAAGCACCTGCAAAGTCAACCAAAGCAACAGGAGGGAAATGAGGCCATCCTGTTTGTTGACATATGCCACTACTGTGGTGCTGTTACCCAACAACAACCCAGAGTATCTAAAAAAAAAAAATCCTGAAACTCTCGGAGGGCCAGGAAACTGCACTGAGTTCCAGGATGTCAATGAGAAGGTACTTATCATCTCGGTCGCACACCTTGAAGACAACAGTCTTACAGGTGTGTGCCTATTCCCCGGTCGGTGCATCTGAGAACAGAAGCATGCCGCCAGGAGAATGTGCAGGCATATTCAGAGGTTCCTGTTTATCAAGCACCAGCCTACATCCTGACCTCATCCTTCAACAGAGGAAAGGATTAAGAACTGGAAGCAGATCTCCTCCATTCTCCATGAAGAGAATCGAAGGTGAAGCTCCCTGAGGGGACAGCTTTTGCAGCGATGACAGAACACCGAAGACGACTAGCTCTTGCCAGGCTGGCTGCTCCCGAAGTCAGGAACACAGGAGAGGAGACAGAACAGATGTTTGATGAAAGATGGCTGAAACCTGGAGGAAAACAGATACTTCTCCTGAAGGATATCCACTACCAGGTCTCAGCTATGTTGCAGTCACAAAGTCCAATGACTTGACAATTATTCCTTCATCATGGCACCAGCAAGAGAGACACTGTTCCGAGCATTCTCCATTCCTCTCCTTCCTCCGCCCTCTTCCCGATTGGAAAGAGGGTTGAAAGAGACACATGTATGCGCACTTTCTAAGAAGAGAAATGAGGAAGGGTGGGTGTTCTGTGAGTGCCCTTTGAAGCCTGAAACTTCTTAGGGGCTGAGGAAGGGCAGCCTGCCATTGTCCAGAGGACAAGGCAGTTGCCCTGGCATGTTCCTTGGCTGCTGCAGTATCTACCTACTCTCTGCGAAAGTGGGTGGCAGAACCAAGTGAGGTCTGTTCTTGAGGGAATGTGACAACTCAGGACTTACAAGACTGGAGATTGGAATCAGGACAGTGTCCCTCTTCTTAGCACCAGAATTGCCCACAGGTTGCTGTCTGGTGCTGGGTAGGCGAACCTAACTCCCAGATTGGAAGTCTCTAGAGTGCAGAGTCCTCTTCAGGAATGATCGCATCCAAGGAGGCAAAGCCTTGAAAAAGTGAAGGATCACAGATTCATCAGGAGACTACCTACAAGGACACCAAGCAGTGTCTTCCAGGTTTGCCGTCTCTTGTTGCGAGAGAGAACACCCTTTGCAGCAAAGAGAAACAGTGAGAGATCGGAGTCTGGACGGGCCAGAGCCAGGGCAATCTGCCAGTCGCCATAAGACCCCTCGGAGGCAAGAAGAACCGCTTCTGTCAAGGAAGAGGAAGGAGCTTGATTGGCTGGCTTGACTAATATGAACTCTTATCCAGGAAAAAAGCATTCATCTGGTAAAGAAAGCCCTTATAGCAAGAAAGGACCACAGCAGACCCAACAAAACTCCTACAAGGAGTATTCGTAGGGGATGCCGTGGTCCTCTCCCTGAGATCATAGTGCTGATGAATCGGCGTGAAGATCTCAGCGAAAAGAAAATCAAGGGTGTCCACCTCCCAACAAAGACCCTCCAATCCTCCTGGGATGCAACACTCCCAATCTCTTCTCCTTGGAGGGATAACCTCACCAGAACCTAGAAAACCACCCTTGACCACTCAGATGTACGGCAAGCTGATCCGAGTCCTGAACATAGATCCTTGTAGTGGAACTCTGATAAGAAACAAAACTCATCGGGGTCCTCTCTATCCAACTCGCATCACCTGGCAGCAACCAAAAGGGTTTGAAGGAAGAGGAGAGGAGAAAAGCACTCTTACCTGTCCTACTAGAAGAACCAGCAGGAGAGGCCGACATCAGGCAATCATCAACCAGAGGTGATGACGGCAGCACGGAGGAAGGAGAGGGCTAACACCACAGCAAAGCCCTAACCTGAAGAGAGCTTGAGTTCACCTGAGTCTCCTGAAGGAAAGAAAACCTTGACAACATTCGGTGAGCAGAGCTGATCACATGGACGCGATTAGGGGCTGGGCGCACAAGCCAAACCGCATGAGCCAGGCAGCACGGAGGAAGGAGTGTGATAACGCCAGGGCAAAGCGCTAATCTGAAGAGAGTGAAAGTTCACTTGAGTCTCCTTAAGGAAAGAGAACCTCGACAGCATTCGGTTTACCGAACTGATCCCGTAGACACAATTGGGGGCTGGGCACACAAGCCAAACCGCATGAGTCGAGTGAACAGAGCTGATCACGTCATAGGCTGGGCGAGCAAGCTGAGCCAGTCTCGAAACGCAATCAGGTGCTGAGTGAGCAGGCCGAGCCAATCTGAACCAATTACTTAAATGAAATCAGTGGCTGGGCGAGCAAGCAGGGCTGAACCAAACTGAGCCAGGAAAGCTCGGCCATGAACTAGTGCTGTCCTCAAGACATGCTTTAGTCTCCTCCAAGGCCGAAGCCCCTCGAGAAGAAGGTTTCAAGAGATTCTTGTCCACTAACCTGAGTGCTCGAACCAAAGAGTCCAAGACATGAGTTTAGGAACTGATAGAGCACTCAAAACAAAGCTGGCAAGAAGTGTCTCTCGTCCTGTGCCTAAACCAGACTAGAGAGCAAACTCCCTCGTACTGGTTTGGGGAGTGCCCGAGATTCCGCTGAATCCCGGACACTCAACAACTCAGACGGGACCACAGGTACGACAGGAGGCAGTAGCACAGCATACAGGAGTAGCAGAGAATGAACAGCGGTTGATCCCCCTTGTCAGGGTAAGTGTTGACACCGACATGGGGATTCTAGCCATTACTGTCACCATGGTCGTCGTTGAAGTATCCACTTAGGGTAGCCTTCCTGCCACAAGGGAACTTCAGCTGCACCTTACGATGCTCGCTGTCAACCGGGAGAAAAAATAAAAAAAGATTAGTAAAGGGAGACTCCTCTCACTCCGAGGGGGATTGTCCTACGAAAGTGAGATGAGGCCCCTGAGAAGAGGTCATCCAACCCCGCCCGCCCCCAACCCTGCCAATCTTTGCTTGACGAGATAAAGGAGAGATAGCCACAAGGGAAGCTACCAGAAGGAATGAAGGGGCAGTCACCAAGTGCGCCAAGACATAAATTTACAGTTGTGCTCCCATACAAGGAGCAGAGGGCGTGAGGTCCCAAATGATAGGAGAGGAAAATTACGCCCCTGGCTGCCGACCCCAAGAGACACTAGGGAAAGATGGCCCTACCACAAGGCTATCAAAATTGTGGGTTTGTATATTAAATAATATCAAACTCACAATGTACAAACAAAAACACAAAAGATCTCACCGGGAAAGAAGAGCTTAACAACAATCAGGCAGAGAGCTCTGAAAATGTCTGCGCAGCATGACAGCAGAAAGCAAATTGGAGTGTTTACATCCAGGAGGGACTCCCGCCTACTGGATGGTAGTTACTGCCTAACCACCTTGTTCAGGAGCTTTAACAGCGTTTCCGGCTTCGCTGTAAGTAATTCATAATGTAAAGGACTGATGGATTGTATATTGTGTAGGAACAACTATTCCACTCAAGTGTCTTGTACACTTCCTGCATGAATTCCCATCTGGTCAAGTCTTCACTCTCGTCCTTTCTCCATGATTTTCCAGAAACTGTTGTAAATTCTCTCAGCTCTTTCCTCTTCAGTAATATATAACCATAAAAATATAACGCAGTTGGCTTTTATAAGTTCTCTTTTATATTTTTCATTTGTCATTTCTCTTTCATAATTTATTCTTAATTTCTACATTTCCTTTTCTGCACTGAGTTGCTCTTTCCTATTAGGGCCCTTGGACTTGTAGGGCTTATATGAATAATAAAAAAAAATAATAATAGAGTAAGACTAACAACTCTCCTTCAAAAATTTCTCATTTTCTTTAAGTGCCAATGTCTCTTCTGCCTAATGAAGTAATGGTTCTTTCTCTAGTTATTGTCAGGATAAAAATATTCTAACAATCTCTTTCCACTACTTAGCTGTTGATACTCATTTTCTTACTACTCTCTCAATACCAGCTTCATAATTTATTAAGTTGTTGGGGTACCAAAAAGGTTCTACCTTCATCATAATCTGCCTTACACCATAGAATGCTTCACTCACTCTCTTCACTATATGTAGTTCTTTCTATATATTCCAATCATCAAAACTTCCTTAATTTATTTACATTATGCAATTCTAAGTAACTACTGCAACACCATCTAAAGCAGTTGATACTAGTATTGCATTCATCCACACACCTATCCAGCATCTTACAATTAGCTACTATCAAGATTATACCTTTCTGCACAATCTACTCATCACTATGGGCCTGGTTTTGCTTACAATGATTTTTTTTTTTTATGTGGTTTTCTCCATGTAATTTATTCATTTTTTTGACATATTCTAAAACCTCTTCCTCTGATTCTGTTGTCAATACATCACTGCATATAGCAGCTCTCACAAGCCTTCCTCTCTATTCCATTAGGACATCAACATTCATCAAAACTCAGTGTCTTTGACATCAACATTCATCAAAATGTCTTCTGACACACCTGCCACTGTCTTAACAAAGATACTTTGTTATTATATAGTGCTATCACTAGCTCAGTAGTCTTTTCAATACCCTTTGCTCTCATTATTCATATGCAATATGTATTCTGTCAAATGCTTCCCAAAGTCCATGACACCCTCAAAATCCTTACAACACTATTCCTGTAGTTCATCTATGGTAAAGACTGCCTCTGCTGTTGATATGCCTAGTACATAGTTCAACTGACAAAAAAAAATGTTTCAATGTTTCTCTATAAGGCTCGGTCTCTTCAATTCTTCTAATTTCATATCTTCCTACACCACGTTTTGATAATTCTGTTCATATCATTAATTATTGTTCTTCAATTTACCTAACATGATTTCACATGGATTCATTGTTAAAATTTCTCCTGAAAGATCCACAAATTTATATATGACATCTTCCATATTATTCATTCACTCTTATACTTACTAGCACCTGTAGCTGATGGCGTTCCCAGTGAGCCAAAGCCATACCCGCCACCAGCTGAAGTTGTGGCTGGTGCTGACAAAAACCCTTTGTTGGCATTAGTGGTCGTTGTCTGGGACTGACCAAAACTAAATACAGATCCTGCTTAGACTGAGATCCTGTTAGTGGCTGGTCTGGGACTGACAAAAAAATACCCTGAAATAATTTGGGGCATTAGTGGCTGTTGTCTGGGACATTTGATCCTGAAATAATTTGTTGTGGCTGGGGGACTGACCAAAACTAAATACAGATCCTGAAATAATTTGGGGGCATTAGTGGCTGTTGTCTGGGACTGACCAAAACTAAATACAGATCCTGAAATAATTTGGGGGCATTAGTGGCTGTTGTCTGGGACTGACCAAAACTAAATCCAGTGAGAGCAATTTTATAAGTATATACAGTACATCAGTGTAAGTATTACTTTAGCAACAATAAAAATTGTCAACTTTCTTGATGAGATGTTTCATTAAATAGCACAAAAAGTAACCTTATTTTTACACTGCTTGCAGCAAATATAAAGTTTGTCAAAAATGTATTTTTGAAAAAATTACATTTTTACGATAATTACATAGCTATCAGTTCCACTCACACAGCAGCTTGAATTCAAAAAATCCGAGCGCAGTGCTTCGATTATTTGGTATGAGTGACTAGTACTGCCCACTAACGGGAACGCCAGGAACGACTCAGCAGACAACGTCATTCTGTTTGTGCCTTTGTCCATCACAGAGGAGGAGGGTGAGCTCCAATTATGTAATTACTTGATAAGTACAGTATATATGAAACTTTATTTTATCAAAAAATGTCATTTTTTTATAAGTAACTTAAGCAATTAAACAGCTGAATCCATATTGAAAGGAGGTGGGATACGAAGTATCTCCTGAAGAAGCCCTCAGAGGAGATATAGCTCCTTTGCTTTGCTGCGCAGTCATATCTTCATCGTCATTCATCGGACTGCACAGCTAATTCATCATCATCATCTTTAATCAACATTCATCAATGGTGAGTACCCATATGATTTACGTAATCTTAATATGTACGTAGTATTAAATTTTTTTAATGTGCAGAAGTATTTTTGGTCTCTATCTCTCTCTCTTTTTCTCTTATGAATTATGTACATACCAATGTTTTCCCTGTAAAAGAAAATGGGATGGCTTGAATAGTAACTGTGAAACAAAATGTGCGTACCTGAATATGTAGGGGGGACTGGATTATTTTCACACATAGCTGTAAGCCATACAGTATGTATGTATATTTCTAAGGGTAAAAATGTTTAAGGTGACTTATGAAACTATATTAATACTGTAATATCATTTCAAAGATTAATACAGTAATAGGATAATGGTTTAAGGTATATGTGATGTAGGATGATAGTTTAACATACACATTTGGTGTCTGAACTTTCAAGATAGGCAGTTATAAGCATTTTTAGGGGGGGGGTTTAAGTATTTGTGGATTTTAACCATTCATGGGGGTTGTGGTACTCATCCCCCACGAATATGAGGGGTCGACTGTATTACTATGTACTGTACAACAGAGTACAAATGTGATCATAAATTGTTCAGTTACATTAAAATATTTTTTTCTTACTGATAGTGTATTGTATGAGAAATAGTGTATCAATTTTATTATTCTTTGCATTTCATAACCAAAATGGGTTACAATAAGAGGTACATACTGGGATTACATGAGCAGAGTCAAGTTTTTTCTATGACTGGCATGTGTAAAAATACCATGTTACGTAAGGAGCTTGCAATCAAGCAGTTTCAGGGCTGTACGGGGTCTCGGAATGTATTACCTGTGCGTACCAGGATCTAACTGCAATGTCCTTAACTTTAGTTCTTTATGCAGCAGCCAAAAGGAGCAATCAAATTTTGTCCTTATGAGAGATGCTTTTATATGCAGGGCAAAGGACAAGATCTTTATCAATCATGCCCTATCAGATAAGTAGGCAATTACAAAGTACAGTAATAAACATACGTGCTTTCCCATTTCTCTGCATGCGAATCTGCTCACTTGTTTTGCTGTGGCCAAGGTGAGAAGGAACACCATCCTTAGCATAAACATGCCTAAATTTTGACCAATGCATTAAGCCCATTTGATGAACTCAAGTCAATTTTTCTGTATCGCACTCATTAAACTTGGACAATGCAGATCTGTAGCCTTTACTAGATGCCACAGATAAATTCCTCAATCATCTTAAAAATAGCAGATCCACTAGTCTTGGAACAGAAACCTTACATAAAAGATACCAGTTCCTCTATACCTGCTGGTTTTCGATGGGGTAAGCCTCTCTTCCATAACAATGGGTAAAAAGTGAGATTTAATGAGTATCTACTACATTACATACTAATAAAGAAAAACCTGTGCTGATGATATTTCAAAGTGAGGACTGTTTAAGCTGTCAGTCACAAGTCAGTTTGTTAGCCTACTACAGGGCATAAGCATAAGTAAAGTTGTTTGAGATACAAAACACAATCAATATCAACTGGAAGTCTTTTATTCTGGGATTATACTAACACCCTGAGTATATAAATTTCATAAAAATTAACCTACAGCTATCACATGAACAATGTTGTTAGCCTCAGTTGTACGGGTTATCAAACAGCCCTGAAGAACTTTGTCAGATTACAATTACAACTACCTTTGCAGTACACAACTTACATCTGTATACCTTTATATTTTAAAAAATGCCATTAAGTACAGTACTCACCAGCAGGATTTTGAGACCCAAAGGTAAATCCACCTCCACTCATCCTGATGAGGTCAGTTATCTTACAAAACTTGTGAATAGTCTGGAAAAAAAAAAAAAGATACTGTATAAAACCTTGAAAGAATGCTGAAAACTATACCCCAATGAAAAGAACCCATATTTCTCCTCTTTTATAAGAAAAATTAATAAGAAAGCCAACAAATCACGGATGTATAACTCAAGCATTACAACTATAGTGCACATAAAAAGTGAAAAACATCACATTTTTATTATAAAATAGTTTTATAAATACTTACCGGTACCTAGTAATTACATAACCATTAGTTTCAAACTATCACGGCAGTTTAAATTAAAAATTCGCGCTAACACTTCAATTGTTGTGTTTAGTGTAGGTGACTAGTCCCACCCATTTACAGGAATACCAGGAACAACTTAGCAGACAGCCTCATTGTGTTTGTGCCTTTATGTCCATGCGAGGGGAGGAGGGAGGGCTCCGATTTTGTAATTACTTGCTAAGTATATATAAAACTTTATTTTATTATAAAAATGCCATTTTTATATAAGTGACTTACCAAGTAATTACAAAGCTGAACCCCACATTGACAGGAGGTGGGATACAGGGACATGTTCTGCTCCAAAGTATACCCTCGGCAAGCGAGGACCACAGCAGCCCCACCGAAACCTTTGGTTCCTTATTAGGGCCCCAAAAGGTTTCAAGGCATGAAGGATGATCCACAGAAGAGGCCATGGCCCCTTCCCCGAGATCAATGTGCTGACAAATCAGCACGATGATCTCTGCAAAGTTCCTCTGTATTTCAGGGGTGTTTGCATCCCGTGGAAGAGGGCCCTTGAGTCCTTCCAGGGTGTGGTCCTCCCAATCTACTCTCTCTGCAGGAGGGAGAACCAGAACTTCGGCAGACCCCTTAGATCCATCCTGAACTACTCTGGCGTACAACTGGGTTGATCCGAGGACCAAGCCAGAAACGTAGGCCTTCGTAGTCGAATGACAGCAACATGGTTCCAGGAAATTACACCTCGCCTAACTGCTGTCCCAAGAACAGTGCAGGGGTTATTGGGGGATGGGCGTCAAATGTGCAGCTGGTTGGCGAGAACTTGCCCTGTCCTTTTGTTGTGCCCCGGTCTTCTTTGAGGCCGAAACCTCACGAGAAGACTGGACAGGGGACCTCCTCTGTCTCTCCAGGTGTTCGCACCCTCGGGACTGGGACACCATGCTGGGAACCTGGCCGAGCACTGGTGTTAGTGCCAGCAGATAGAGCTGAGACACCTGCATGACTTGGCTCTTTCTCTCGCCCTGTGCCTGAACCGGGACAGTGAGAGGTCTCTCTGGCAACGGTTCAGGATACTCGAGACTCCTTGGAGACATGAGTACTCGGAGTGATTCGCGAACGAGCACCAGACACAGCACCAGTCTTAGAAGAGGACTTCTTAGGACTGACGATGGGAGCACCAACCAAGGTCTGCGCGCCTGCGGATCCCAAAACACAAGACCCTGGTGAGGCCAGCGATCCCACTGCTTCCACTGTGGAGGGAGGCAGCCTTCCTTTTCTTCGGCCAATGAGCCTCAGAAGAGGAAGGGGAGGAAGTAACAGACGACGAGGATGAAGACGATGACAACGACACCTTATGAACCTCTTCCTCAACTTCTTCTTCGTCATCTTCTTCAAGATGGCTGTCAAGTCTCCCATCCAAGAGGGAGCAGTGGATATCACAGGAGCAGCCGGGGCAGCCAGGGCAACAAGATCCCACCGGGGCAAAACAGCTCAATGACAATCAGGGCAGCGAGGGAGAACACACATCTGCACCGCAAGACGGATGAAAGCAAATTGGAATGTTTATGTCCAGGCAGGTGGGACTTTTCCCGCCTAACAGACAGTAGTTAACTGCCTAACCACCTTGTCTGAAAGTTCATCGGCCATTTCCAACTCTGCTATAAGTAATTAGTAATTCCTAATGCAAAGGACCGATGCTTTGTATATCATGTAGGAACAAATGAGAGATTCTAGATCTTCTCAGAAAAGAGGCACTCTGCACTTTGGATCACAGATGTCATGGAAGAAGGAACGAGGAGTCTGAGACGCCATCTACGGAAATCGTTCATAGTCTGATAGACAGGTCTAGAAGACTGACGTCTGCATCTAATTATAGCCTCTGCAGTACGTCTTAAAAACCTTACGTTCTGACAAGCTTCCGAGCAGTGTGAAGTCTGTCCAAGTAAGAGCATGCCACCCTTGGTGGTATCTCTTCTAAATAAGGTTGACTGAGAGATACGGATTGAGGAAGGAGTCTTGGAGAGTCCACCAATCAACCACCCTGGCAGGTTTGGAAACCATGGGTCAGAATGGGGCTGTGTGGGTCATTGCAACATTGTGATCAGCCTGAAAAATTGTTCAGCACTTCCTTGAGGTAGCAAACAGGTCCAAAGTCAGTCTGCCCCATAGAATCCACAGCACCCAACAAACCCGGGGATTCAGGGTCGACTGAGAGGTAAGAACAAGCTTCTGATGGCTCAGATCGTCCCCCAGAACTTAGTGATTAGAAAACTCGATTGATTGTCCACAGTAAAAGTTCTCTTGCTGTTTGACGGAGAGAGCCTCCTTGCAAACGTAATAAGGTTAGGACTGAGGTCTTGTCTAAATGAATTACCACAGTCTAGGAGTGAAAAAAGTGTCGCGGAACACTGAAGTCATAAACGAATCGTTTCAGCTCTCTGACAAAGACGTGCAGGTTCCGTTCTTCCGGGGACACGATCTGGAAACCTCCTGGTTCCTAGAGAGGGCTCCCTGACCTAGATGAAGGCGCTGAGCAGAAGACTAAGTCTAGTCTCAGAGAAGGAACTTCCCTTCTTGGTTGATAGACCAAAGAAGAGAGACCTGCCTCTGACAGAGAGAGACCTGCCTCTGACAATCTGATTGGGGTGTAGTACTGCATGATCAGTTGTCACACTTCTGGGTCTTTTTCACATGAAGGAGGAAAACGTAACCTCATATGAAAATAGGCTGGGAAGAACTGTAAGAGTTGGAGACAGTAAGGCAGATACAAGTACTGGGTTTGTCTTATTGTCAGGGTCTCCTTCCTCCCCTTGCTAGAGAAAGGAGCAGGTTTGCTTCTATAATCCTGGAAGGAAAAATAGAAGGGAAGCTCGATGCATACAGTTCCAGTATGTAATGGCTTGAGTCCACTCTCTGCCCGAAAGAAGAGAGGGAGGATGAGAAGGAAGGAGAAGGAGAGGCCAGTCACTCCTGAAGTCATTCTCACATCCACAACCGAACATCTTAGGCGAGATGCAATCCTGTCCTGTTAGAGGAGCTGGGTAAGCTACACAACTTGTTGAGCAGCCACCACGGGTCCCAAGGAAAAAGTGTCCAAGGACTTGTGGGCAATGTCACAAAGGTAGAAAGATGTGAAAGTAGTCTATCAAGACCACACCTCCACTTTCAGTGCCTGAGGAACCGACAAGTTCTTCTGAAATGCGAGGGATGGACCAATGCCCCTGACTTCGTGAGCTCTTGGGCAGAAGTTACCAGTGTCGTCTTTGCCAGCAGCAAAGTATGCTCTCCTGACCGTCTCATGAAGCCAAAAAGAAATCGTGTTCTTGGACACTTCTTTCTTGGACAAGCCATTGCTAACAAAGAGTTGTTGACACTCAGGCCAGAGATGACGAGTCCTCCAGATAGCGCCACAGCACTCTAACAGGACAAAGTAGCATCTCGTCTAGGTCATTATCTACAAAGTCCTCTAGGAAGAGGATAGTGAAGGACTTGAACTGAGCACCAAAGACCGAAGGGTTCTGAGTCTTCGCTATGAAATCCAGGACAGCATCGAGGGTAACTGATCCCCATCCCCTCGAGTGTTTAACAATGAAGGAAAGTCCATGCAGTTCTCCTTCTCTCTTCACCGATGCCAGGGCAAGCAGGAAGACAGTC
Source organism: Macrobrachium rosenbergii (assembly GCF_040412425.1). Lineage (NCBI taxonomy): Eukaryota > Metazoa > Arthropoda > Malacostraca > Decapoda > Palaemonidae > Macrobrachium > Macrobrachium rosenbergii. The sequence continues at coordinate 2,289,262 of NC_089744.1, forward strand.
TTGAGGGTCAGTTCCCTGTCTGACGACTCTTGTAAAGGCTTGTACGGTGCAAGTGGCAGGCTCCTCAAAACGAGAGTCACATCCCACGCAGGGGGCCTGAGGTCACTGGGTGGGCAAGTCCTTTCGAAGCTTCTCATTAGTAGCAAAATCGCCAATGAGATGTCTACTTCCTTCAGCCCCAAGACTAGACTGAGTGTGGCCCTACAGCCTTTTACGGCTGAAACAGAGACCAATGCAGAGACTGTCTGAGGTATCCAGCCATCCCCCTTGCTATGCGGCAAGAAAGGTCTCTCGCTCGCAAGAGATGCTGGATAACCGCCAGCCATGAAGACAGGGGCTGCACTACCTGGTGGTACAGCTCTACGTGGGGTCGACACAGAAAGTTGGGCCGGGGAGGAATCTCTCTCGTGCCTCGGAGAGCAGAGCTAGCAAGTTGGGGGGCCACCAGAATCACCATGAGATTCGGGGTGATCAACACTTGGCTGATCATCCAGCAAATCAGACAACTCTTCCACAGCACAGGCAGTGAAGAACAACACTCACCACAAGTCAGAGAGAAGGGAACTTGTTACGTCCCAGTCAATGAAAGGGGAGTGAAAATATTACGCCCTGGCCGCCAATCCCAAGGCACACATGCTGTGGAACAATGGCCTACGCATGGTTATCACACCTCTGGGTTTGTATATTAATAAATATCAAACACACACAATATACACATAAAAATACAAAAAAATCCCACCGGGAAAAAAAAAGTTTAGCGACAGTCAGGCAAAGACCTCTGATAACACGTTTGTAACGCATGACAGCCGAAAGCAAACTGGAATGTTTACATCCGAGCAGGTGGTTATTCTCGCCTATCTGACAGTAGTTACTGATTAACCACCTTGTTCAAAAGTTTAACAGCCATTTCCAGCTTTGCCGTAAGTAATTCCTAATGTAAAGGACCAATGGTTTGTATATCGTGTAGGAACAAATACTGCATATATATGCAAACATAATCATCCACATATTTACACTTATAAATATATGAGGAACTTATGGCCCAAAACAATAGGAAACAAGCCAGTTGGTCTCCATGAAATTATACCTCTGTCACTTGTTCCTGGTTGTTTAAAGTTAAAACAACCCAATTCTCATCCCGGAAGAGAAGAAAGGACAGAAGGAAGAGGAAGAGAGGCCAGTCACTCTCGGTATCCTTCTTACTTCCAGAACCAACACCTTAGGTGAGATGCTACTCGTCCTCTTGAAGGAGCCGGGTAAGAAAACACAACTTGTTGAGCAGTCACCACAGGGCCAAGGAAAAAAGGTTCCAAGGGCCTGTGGGCAAGACCATAGGAAGACAAGAGTGTGGTCTATGAGACCAAGTCTTGCTTCCAGCCCGACAGAAACTTCCGGAATGCGAGGGATGGACCAAGCCATTAGCTTCGTGAGCTCTCGGGTGGAAGGTACCGGTATCGTTGTCGTCAGCTGCCGAGTACTTCCTTCAATTGCTTCACGGAGCCAGGAGGAAGATGTGTCCTTAGACACTTCTTCCTTGGGAGAGAGAGAGTACTAGCGAAAATGTCGACAACATCCAGGTTAGGAGTGTTGAGCCTTTTCGGAAAGTACCACAGCTCCCTAAAGGACAAAGTAACAAATGATCTGGATCATCGATTCAAAGTCCAAGGAGGAGGAGGAGAACAAGGATGACTCGAACCCGACAATAGATGCCAAAGGATTCAAGAGTCCACCTACGACATCTGAGAAGGAGTCGAGGTATTGATCCCCATCACCTGTTCTTCCATCTTCTACGCCAAGGCCAGAGAAAGATGAAAGATGGTCCTAAGAGGGCACATCTCTATCCAACGACTCTCATAAGGGCACATGCAGCATGGGACTGGAACCCTAAATGAGTCACATGCCACCAAGGGAACAGTTCCCTGGGACAGCAAGACCGAATAAGCTTCTCATCCGTAGCTAAATCTTGACTGAGGAGAAGAAGGCTACTTCAGACAGAAGATTAGGTCGCAAGGGCCTACGTTCTTCACAAATGAAAGGGAAAGAAGCAACCCTCGGCAGAGAAGACGAGAAGTCCAGACCTGAAGAGCGACTCTGACCCGGGAAGGAGTTCCGCAACGACACCCACCAGCGAAGACGGCTCCAGTCCCTGGGAGTCTTGCAGACAGTAAACCCCCTGTATTCGCAGGGGATGCATAACCCCCCCAATAGCTAAAATCTGCGAATACTTAAAACCCCTAAAAACACTTAGAACTTGCTATTTTGATAGTTTAAACAAAGAAAACCCCCCTAAAAATGCTTATAACAAAGTATTTTAATAGTTTTATCACAAGAAGTGCATTTAGTCATGAAAATATGAAAATACAGTAATTAGTGAATATTTCTCAGTGAAAAATACCTCGAATGGGTGAATTTTCCGCGAATAATGAGTAGATACGTTCCACAGAGAAATCCACGAATGCGTGAGTCCGCAAATCGTGACAACACGAATACAGGGGGTTTATGTAAAGCCGCTGCCGCTCGATGAGAAAGCCTATTCTTGCAAGGGAAGCTGGAAGGTCTCCCAGTCCCAAACACACCGAGATGTACTGCCCAAAGAACCGCTTCTTGTGTAGCTGCTACAGGAGGTTGGGTCAAGCAGAACTCTTCTCGATGCCTTGGCTATCAGGTTGGGCGAGAGGGGAAGCCTTCCGGCATTTGTCTGTAACTTGGGGTGAGCAATGCTTGAGAACCTCTAGTGAAACAGACAAGAGCAATGCTTGAGAACCTCTAGTGAAACAGACAAATACAGAGGGAAAAATGTAGATATCAAGTTTACCAGAAAGACAGCATGCCTTCCCGTAGCGGCCCATGGGTCTGGTATGAAGGAGTGAGAAAAAAATACCGACTTGTGCAGGGAGGCAACATAAAGGTGGTAGGGATTTCTCAGTTGAGCAATCTTTTCGTGAATCTTCGAGTGAGCAGCACGTTCCGTCCCGGTCACTCAAACCTGAGGCCAAGCTCGCCTGCCAATACATCCCCACCGGGGGTGCATCTGGCTAATTGAGATTTCGAGTGGACTATAGAACACTCGGGTACCTGCACATGTCAACAGATGAAACAGGAGGAAAAAAACGATTCCTCCTGTTTGTCGACAAATGCCACTACTGTGGTTTGTTGTTCAACAAACCAGTGAGTGTCACAAAACTCATCCTGGATTCTCGGAAGGCCAGAAGGCTGCCTTGAGCCCAGGATGGTGATGAGAAGGTACTAATCGTCTCGGTCCCACACCTTCAAGACAAAGTCTTACAGGTGTGTGCCTATTCCTCAATCGGTGAATCCGTAAGTAGACATACAATGTGAGGGGAATATGTAAGCATATTCGAAGGTTCCTTCAATCAAGCATTAGCCTAACTCCTTCCTCATACTTCGAAGAGGAAAGAAGGATGGAGGAATGGAAGCAGACTTCCATTCTCCACCATGGGGAAGCTTCTGCAAGATGACAGGATACCGAGACAATTAGCTCTAGCCAGGCTGGCATTTCCCGAATCAAGAGCACGGGAGAGGAAGCGGGATGAAAAGAATTACTGAGACCTAAGGGAAATAGATACTTCTCCTGAAGGAAACCATTCCCAGGTCTCAGAAATGGAGCTGCCAGCTCCAGAAACTTTATTAGTGTCATTTCATTCAGGAATCTGCAGTAGGAGAACTTCTTCCGGTCGATACTTCTTTCTCTTTTCCCTTCCTCCCTCCTCCCTTATGGGAAAAAGGGTGGGAAGAGACACAGTTATGCGCACTTTCCTAGGAGGGTAGGAAAGGCTATGTTCCACAATCTCCTATCGAAGCCTGGGACTTCTTAGGAGTTGATGGGGGGCTGGCTTGAACTCAAGGTCGAGTCGAGATGACTAAGACCCCAAGGTCTTGGCCATTGTCCAAAGGACAAGGCAGCGCCCTGGTACAAACCTTGATTACTGAGGTATCTGGCAAATCTCTGCAAGAGAAAGGCAGAACCAAGTAAGGTTCATTCCTTCTTCTTAACACCAGAATTGCCCACAAAACTGCAGTCGGCCAAACCCTCCAAGAAAAGAAGAATTCGTATTTTGTCAAGGCAAGGGAGAAGCTTGATGTCTCGACCTGAATGAACTCCTTCTCTGAAGAAAAGAGTTCATCTGGTCGAGAACGCTCTCGGATGCAAGGACTGCGGCAGCCCCCGACACTCTCGGCCCCTCGAGAACTATAAAGGTTGCAAATGATGAAGATTATTCATTAGGGGAGTCGCGGTCCTGTCCCAGGGATCCTCGCGCTGACGAATCGGCGTGAAGTTCTCCGAAAAACAAGGGCGATTGCAACTTGAAGAGGAAGACCCTCGCTGCTTCCCAAGTGTGAAACTCCTGTATCTCTCTCCTTGGAGGGAGCCTTGACAGATCCCATGAAACCCTCCTCGGCTACCTGGTTGTACTATAAGACAATTGGGGGACCGACACCCAAAGCACGCCAGGAAGCTGAACTCTGAAGAGCTCTTTCTGTCCATCTCGTGCCTCTCGGAACAACCGAGAGGAAAAGAGAACAGGTGACGAGAAAGAGTACCCCCACCTGTCCTGCCAGTAAGACCAGCAGGAGTGGCTGACTGCGAGCGATAATCAACTGAGGGAGATTACTGTTACACGGGGGAAGAAGAGCGCCTGTGCCCTGGGAAAGCGCTTTCCTGGGAAGAGCAAAAAGTTCACTCGAACAGAGCCAAGAACCCGATTCAGAAAACACTGAGTGGGGCTGAGCTGAGCTGCACCGAGCCAAGCCAATCACACAAATGCGATCCAGACTGGGAGGTATGTGGTGGACTGGAGGCAGGCGGGGCGAGCCGAGCCAAGCCGAGCCAATCACACGAACACAATCGGAACTGGACAAGGCAGAACTTGTCTACCGTGAACTATTTCTAGATTTCTGAACTCTAAACTCCTTCGAGGCCAAGGCCCCTCAAGAAGAAGGTTCAAAGGGGAATTCTGTGTCTGCTATCCTGCATGCTCGAACCCTAAGGTTCAAGACACAAGGATGAAACCCAGCCGAGCAACCCAAGCAGCTGGCGGGCAGTATCGAGACACCTGGTGCCTCGGCACCCAGACACCTGGTGCCTCGGCACCCAGACACCTGGCACCTTGGCACCCAGACACCTGGGTGTCTTGGCACTTTCTCTCGTCCTGTGCCTCTCGTCAGGAGAGCACTTGTGATTCATAGAATTCAAGCTACCCACAAGACTCCCAAAAATCGGGAGCGGCTGCTTTCAGTTTCCTAAGAGATTGAAAGAGCCAGGCACAGAACCAGTCTTAGACGCAGACTTCCAAGACTGGCAATGAGAGGCCGCGCTCTCGTGGCCCCCAAATCGCAAGACCCCACAGGAGAATGCGAATCGGTGCCTGCCCAAGGGCAGGAAGAGCCAACAAGAGAAACTTGTCTCCTGGAAGAGTCAGTCCCTCAGACGTCCCGCAGGACTCCTGAAGGAAATCTCTTCCCTGCTTCTTCTGGTGTTCGAACCGACAGGATTGAGACACCAAGCTAGGAACCTGACCAAGCACTCGGGGAGCACTTGTGGTGCTGGCAGGAAGAGCTGAGACACCTGGGTGTCTCAGCCCTTTCTCTCGCACTGCTCCCGAACTGGGCCCAGGAAATACTCTCCAGACCAGATCGGGATACTCTATATTCCACAGAACCTTGAGCACTCGGAGTGGCTCGCGAACGAGCGCCCGAAGCAGACCCTGCCTTAGAGGCAGAACCTCTAGGACTGGGAACAGGATTGCAAACCAAGGTCTGTGCGCCCGCAGCTCCCGAAAAACAAAACCCAGGGCTATGCAAATTGGTTTCCTAACCCGAGGGTTGGGAAGAGCCAACAAGAGACCCACTGCCTCCTTGAAAGGAGGCAGTCCCTAGACGTCCAAGGGCATCAAGGGGAAGAAGCAGCCGTCCTTTCCTTCAGCCGACGGAGGTCTGTCCAATTCCCAGGACCCCCTTGGACCTCAGGAGAGGAAGGGAGGAGGCAGCAGAAGACAAAATCGAAGATAAGATGAAGAAGACAGCAGCTACTTCCACAGGGCGACTTCCTTCACCTCCACTCTGACATCTTCTACAGGACGGTGGACACAAAACATGGTAACCTCCAGGGCAGTCAGGCAGGAACACAACAGAAGTGGCCCAGGACACCACCACCAGGAGAAGCAGCAGCATCGGCAGTGGTTTGGAAGGCAGGAGCTATTGCAACAGCCAGGAACGTTACTTTCCTCAGGGCAACTTCCTTCACCTTCACGCCAACACCTTCTACAGGATGGCGGATGTTGTAACCTCCGGGGCAGCTGGCAAGAACACAATGGAAGCGGCCCTGGGCACGACCGCCAGGAGAAGCGGCAGGCATGATCAGGACAGCCGATGCAGGAGCTACGGCAGCGGTTCAGAAGGCAGGAGCTACTGCAACAGCCAGAAATGTCACTCCCACAAGGCAACTTCCTTCACCTTCATGCCAACATCTTCTACAGGATGGTGGACATCGTGACCTCCAGGGCAGCTGGCAGGAACACAACAGAAGTGACCCCAGGCACGACCACCAGGAGAAGCAGCAGGCACGATCAGGACAGCCGATGCAGGAGCTATGGAAGCGGTTCGGAAGGCAGGAGCTACTGCAACAGCCAGGGACGTCACATGAAAGTCACCAGCAACGACAGGAACGATCAGGACGGCTGCAGCAGGAGACCAGGAAGAGCCGCCCAGAGACTGTCGTCGAGTTAACAGGAGCATAACACAGGGAACAGCAGGAGCAGATGGACCACAGATATGCCAGAGGCATTGCCACAGCATACATCAAGGCCAGCAATGACAGCAATCGATCCACATCGGCGGGAACAGAGTCAGAATGATCCCGACGTGGAACTATGTCATCCAGCCAGGTACTGTGGTCGATCCCTAAGCAACACTAGCCTAAATGAATATCGGGCTGCTTCATATGAGATATTCCTGAGATATCTAGCCAACTACTGCTGTGTCTGCGATGCTCACTGTCAACCTGAAAGAAAATGCAAAGATGATTAAAGAGGGAAACTCCTCTTGCTACAAGGGGAACTGCCCTACGCAGCGAGAGGAGGTACCCAAAAAGAGGTTGCCTGACCGACACCCCGCCCCTCGTGGTCTTTGCCAGACAAGCAAGCAAAGAGGCCTTAGGAAAGAGATCTCTACCAAAGGAGAGATAAGGAAGAACCTGCGGGGAGAGAAAAGGACGGAAGGGAGGCCACCAAGGGTGCCGTGGAAGTGTAACTTACAGACAATGCCCGCAACCTCCCACCCACCCCGCAACTCTAAGCGCAGGAGGCGAAAACAACACTCAGCACAAGTAGGAAGGAAGTAGTCATGCCCTTGTACAGGTACAAGGAGGTTGGGAGCCCAAGAAGGGAAGAGACCTCTTACGATCCCAATCTAATATTTCTGACTGTACAGGGGAACGCCTTCAGTATCTAAATAAAGGACTACTGGAAGAGAAGCATTACCACTCGGTTAAGCTCCTTAAATACACCCTTGGCTGTCAAACCCAAGACCCTCGCAAGGGAACGACGGCTATGCAAGGTTATCACACATCGTGGGTTTGTATTAATAAATATCAAACACATAATATATACACAGTGCATTAAGATCCCACCAGGATAATAAGAGCTTAACGACAGTCAGGCAGAGAGATCTGAAACCACGTCTGCAACGCATGACGGCCGAAAGCAAACCAGAATGTTTACACTCGGGCAGGCAGGTATTCCCGCCTACCTGGCGGTAGTTACTGCCTAACCACCTTGCTCAAGAGTTTAACAGCCATTTCCAGCCTACGCTGAAAGTAATTCCTAATGTAAAGGACCGACGGTTTGTATATCATGTCGGAACAAACACATCTCTCAGATCCACTGTAAGCATAAAGTTGTTCTCCCCGATGAAGGCGAGCACGGAACAAGCCATCTCCATCATGAACTTTGTCTGGCCAACGAATCGGTTCGGGGAGTAAGGTCTATGACAGGTCTCCAGCCCCCCGAAGCTTTCTCCACGAGAAAGACATGGCTGTAAAAGCCTGGGGACCAATCTGACACAACTTCCACAGCACCCTTTCCCAGCATGGCTTGCATTTCTTGCATGAGTGTGAGATCCTTCATTGAACCAGGAACGTACGTACTGAGACGGACCAGAGAGTTGGCGAGGGGTGGCCAAGACTCGAAGGGGAGTAGATATCCCTCCCAGAGGACATCCACTACCCAGGTCTCGGCTCCTTATCACTGCCACATTGCCCAATGGCTCGATAGGTAGCCCCCCACCGTTGGCAGCAGCTGAAGGGGAAAGTGGCCCCTAGTGTTTCCCCTTCTTCTCTGCCTTGCCCCCTTTACCTGACTGGAAAGAGGGCTGAAAGGGACGTGACTGCCCACCCTTCCCGGCGGAAGGAGGCTGGGTGTTCCTGCGGGAACCCTTCAAATTATGGGATTTCTTAGGGGCCAAGGAAGTGCTAGCTTGGCCAGAAGGCCAAGCCGCAATGGAGCACGAAAACTCAGAGGTCTTGGCCACTGCCTAGTGGACAAGGTGGTCGCTGTCTTCGGCACGACATTTGTCCACCGCAGCATCTACCAGCTCTCTAGGGAAAGACAGAACCCAGCAATGGTCCATTCAATAGGATCATTACCGATTCAGGATCTACAGACCTGGTGAAGCGAGAATCGACAGCATCTTCTCTTAAGCACCAGGTTCACCCACAGGTTTGCCGTCTGGTGGGCAAGGTAAGAGATAGCTCTACCTCCTAAATGGCACAGCCTCCCGAAAGAGAAGTCCTCCACAGGCACTATAGCACCCGAGGAGGGAGCCACTTTGGATACTGTGAAAGACCTCAGATCCAGCCAGGAGACCGCCTGGAGAGCCACCATAGCGGTGGCTTACAGGATCACTGCTTCTTGCTGCGAGAGGGAGATTCCTTCTGCAGTAAGCTGCTGCAGCGAGAGGCCCAGGCTTAGACGCACCAGGTGCAGGTCAGCCTGCTTAATCAGCAATGCTCTCTGCGAGGATGTATAAAAGCACTTCTGTTGAGGCAGAGGAGGAGGAGAAAGCAGCTGAGCGGTTCAAACAAAGTGAATTATCTTGCCTAGAAACAAGATTATTCACTTGATCGAGAACTCCTCAGCAAGTGTGGACCACAGCAGCCCCACCGAAACCTTGGTTTCTTTTTTAGGACCCCAGAAGGATTTGAGGTGTGAAGGAGGATCCACAGACAAGGCTGTGGTCCCTTCCCCTAGGTCGTTGTGCTGATGTATCAGCGCAATGACGTCTGCAAAAGTCCTCTGTATTTTGAGGGGTTTCCGCATCCTGGGGAAGAGGACCCTCGGGTCTGTCCAGGGTGCGGTCCTCCTGATCTACTCTCCCGGCAGGAGGGACAACTCGGCAGACCCCTTGGATCCTTCCTGCACTACTAATGGCATACAACCTAGTCAATCCAGGGACCGAGCCAGGAAAGTATGTCTTTGTAGTCAAACTCTGGGGAGACGACTCTCCAGAGTTCCTCCTATCCGACTCACACCTCCCAGGGAAACTCCAAGAGATTGAGGGGACAGGCAAGGAGGATCGGGAACCCCCACCGGTTGTTTCTCTGGTCAATAACATCAAAAGCTTATGGTTTTTCTATGTTCATTCAATGAACGAAAGTACATCTTTTTATTTCTTACCATAAAATCTATTGGCAATGTAACAAATAGAAAATTCTGTCTTTTTCAGAATTTATTTGAGCTACTCTTACACCAGAATGTTTATTCCTTTATATACATATTACATTTGATAATTATGTAGGCCTGTTATTTATCATGTAGCCTACAGTATGCAATTTTCTCACCTAGACTAAACTGAAGCCAACACATCCAGATGCATCCACCCAATTATTAATTTTTTCTTATCATATGTCCAGACATATGGGCACATTATGATATTGGAGTGAAAAAGTTTGACAGTTATAATGGGAATTCTATGCATTTATTTACAGAAAATGTAATGACATACTAATACGGTAAGTACTGTCAAAACTGCAAACTTCTCATATTACTAACTGGCAACTGCCATCGGCACCTCAAAGCTATCACTGTTTGCAGATCACTGTCTTTCAGCACTACTGCTGAACTGAGTCAAGAACGGATGCAACATTATAAGACATATTCCTAATTTTCTCTTCACATACCACATGCATTTAAAATCTGAAAGCAACAGCGTATTCAGGGTTTTATCTCGATCTCATGAATGATGCAAAACCAGATGATAAGTAAAAACAGGCACAGTATACAGAATTAATGCTTCTCTCGTTGCTTTTACTCGTCGTAATTCCTTTGTGTTTCATCTTATTGATTTCAGGAAATCATTATTTAGTTGTACAATTAATACCAAATCCTATGGTATAACCAAAACTTTCCTTTTTTGTGCAAAACGTGAGATAAATGAAGAAATATAAACATGTTCCTTGAGGGAAGGAATGAGCAGCAAGGACAAAACCTCACCTGCTACTCCACTGATAATCACACCGTGCCACTTCATTTTTTTTTTAACCCTTAAACGCCTACTGGACGTACCATATGTCGACCTAAAATTGTCTGTTGGGTGCCAAGTGGACGTATGGTACGTCGCCTAAAAATGGGTTTTTTAAATATTCGTGGAAAAATAATTATAGGCCTAGTTTGCGAAAAAGGTTTTAAATCACGCGCCTTGAGGGATGCTGGGAGTTCACGGATCACGCTGTTGTTTTGTTTATAAACGTCACCCAGACGCGCATGCGCGAATTTCTTCCTTCTCGCACCAGAAAGCATCAGCGGCGCATCGTCGGAGAGCGATATCTTGACGCATCCGTGTTTTGCAGAACTTTGGCGAGTGTTTTCGTATTTGTGAGGCAACAGGACGTAGAATACAACAAAAAATAAATAATTCTTTTAGCTTTTACCATTTTTGAAATATTTTCAAATAAATAACAATAAATAGAAAAAAATCAACCTTCGGTCAACTTTAACTCGATCGAAATGGTAAAAAAATGCAATTGTAAGCTAAAAAACTTACAGTCTAGTAATATTCAATCAATTTCCTTCATTCTGAAACAACTGGAAAGTCTCTAGCACAATATTTCGATTTATGGTGAATTTTTAAAAAACTTTTTTTACGTCCACTTATTAAATTCATGCATCATTTTGTTTTAATATTTTCTCTGTGTTGCTTTAATCGTTTTACAATCTGTTATATACCAAAATCATTGCAATTTAGTGTACAATACAACTAAAAAAAAGTAAACGCATTAGCTTTAACCGTTTTGCTCACAGCGCGATTTGTATACAAATGTTTTTTTTTTCGCTGTCATATATTCCAGTATTTATATATGATAATTATATTTTTTTTCATTTCTGATGGTTGCATACTAAACTTGAGGCAATGAGAAAAAAATGAGCCAAAAATGAACTCTTAATCTTAAAAACTAAGCGTGCTGTGATTTTTTGAAAAAAACTTTTTTTCCGCTTCGGCGCTAGCTCCCAAACGCCGCCGGCATACGGGATACGTTTTTGTAAATAGAGGCTCGGCGTTTAAGGGTTAATATCACAACCAAACACTTAGCCTGCCTGTAAAGCCAACATTAATAAATTGTAAGAACACTTTACATCACAGTGAACTGCAAGCTTCCTGGCACGGGTTGCCAAACTACAAGAGAAACAAAAATCAAAATCACTGACCTAGCGTCCCTGAAATAACGAACGCCCACAAATTACAAAAACAATAAAGATCTCATGCCAAGCTCTACAACCACGCCAAGACCAGTGACAACACAAGAGAGATGTAAAGTGATGGACTGTTGATAGGTGCACTGGCAGTGACCCACCACTCGCCTGCTTGCGACTGTAAAATTGCTGACTAGGCTACCACCTATCACCTAGCTCAACAACCGCCTTTTCAAGTGCAAATTGGCGCCCAGCTTAGTACCTGCCCCTCGGGGATGAACATAAAAGGAGAGAGAGAGCCAGTTGGGAGCAATGACCACAGGTTCTAGCATTGACAAAACCTAACCTTACTAGAATGCCACGTCTTGACCGAACCTGGCCTAACCTTCCTAACCTAACTTAGGAGGCTGTACCCCGGCCTGACAAGGGTGGTTTCGCCCCCACCCTCTGGGGCCCCCAAGTAACAATGAGCACCAGATACGTGGACTGAACTTGCACTCGGGGATAGGCTAGTGTTAGGTCTCGCCGTTCTCGAAACTACACCCTAAAGACACGAACAAAAATATGGGCAGAAGACGACGGTAGTTCTATATATTAGCTCCGTGCCTGTTTCTACCTTTTTAAATGGTTTTTTTCTACATTTTTAGAGGTTCTGATACTGGCGCTGCATCTGTTCGTTGTCAGCCAAATGTTATGTCCCTTCGCCGTGTTTAGTACTGGTTGGGATCTCGCGAAGATCGCGTACGGAAACCCCTTGTTGGATGGACTTCGGGGGGGTTAATTACAAGTTAATTAGACTCGAGCGCCAAAAATTTAAGGTGAATTCATAATTAGCAACCAAAAAACTGTATGTGAGCTACTATACAGTTCCACCAAGACGACAAATATCTCCGTCGGCGGCTGCCAGGAATCGGTCTGCAGGAGAGCTAGGCTGGTAGGGCAGGCTAGTAGGGCAGCAGTCAGCGATGCTACTCTTGCACAAAGAAAAATTCGTAAAACACTGACCTTAAAGGTTCGCTTGAAGACAGTTCTAAGACTCTGCGCACGATCTATATGAGAGTTCACGCTTGGTAGAATCAACTTCGACCGAAATTTTGAACGCGCACCGTACGTAAACCTTACGCGACCATAACTTTACTGGCGACCGCGGAACCTCTGTAACTGCACCCCCCCAAAACTCCGGGACTTTTTTTGTACGTGCTTTCAATAGCGTCCCAAGGGTTCTTCAAACTACGGGTCGTCCTCCAAACTGGGGTCGCAGACTCACAAAAATAAATACATAAATAAAATAAAAATGATTACGTACATGGCAGTAAGATAAATGTGAATTCATACAATGATCCACCTAGTCATAACGAATGTCCGAGTCTAATCACAATGGTCAGAACTTCTATTTTCGTGAGAGAGAGAGAGAGAGAGAGAGAGAGAGAGAGAGAGAGAGAGAGAGAGAGAGAGAGAGAGAGAGAGGTGCATGGTGACGCAGTGGCGGTGTGGGTGGCGAACGTGAATGGCACGTGTAAGCTGTGAGCCTGTGAGGCGTACTTCCAGATTTGAAACAGAGGTTACAGAGAACATGATTAGTTACGTTTAAGTTTTAGGAGTGTGCAGGATGAGTCTCCTTTAGTTATATAACAGTTCATGCAACCACACTCGTATCAAATGGACCGATTTGTTGTTAGAAAGGGTGTCATTGCCACTCAAGCACCAAAACCTCGTTCAGGCGAGAAGTCATTTTTGATATTGGAAGGGACATTCGGGGATGTTTATGTCATTCCATTTAATAAGCAGAATCATTGTGGTTTGACAGGAGGCTGTCTCATGAAGGCGTCAAATTGGCATTTACTGTAGGTGGCGAGGAGTCTGAATTTTTAAGCCACGAAAATCACCATGACAATAATGAGGCAAAATCCCAGATCTAAGTCACCTCAGTACTGACATCAACTCAGGCACATTTCACGTTGAAAAAGCCATCAATCAATGAAGCTTTAATTAAGTCTAGGCTGTGCAAGGAAATACTCATTATAAACTAAAAAAAAAAAAAACTGACGCCTTCATGAGACAGCCTCCTGTCAAACCACAATGATTCTGCTTATTAAATGGAATGACAAACATCCCCGAATGTCCTTCCAATATCAAAAATGACTTCCGTGATATGACCTCAATCCTCCTCGTCTCAAATGTGGCGCCACAAAAGACAAACAGGCAAATTTTTGGTCACATTTAAAAGTTGCCCAAAAGACTCCAGCTATAAAGCAGCCATTTCTGCATGAAGAACCATTTGGGGTTTTTCATGCACAAATGGCTTGTAGGAAATGACAGCAGGGCGCTAAAAGAACCTCAAAATACCCTGTCTAACGTCACCTTTATATACATATATATATATATATATATATATATATATATATATATATATATATATATATATATACAGAGAGAGAGTGAGTGAGTGAGGTGTTTACTGGTTACAATTTGGCCGTATTAGCTTTGGAGTGGGTGGGGGGGAGGTGCGGTATTTAAAGAGCTGCTCTTTTCAAAAATGTAAGTTACAACTCCATCTCGTGTATTGGCAACTTATGAAATAATAATACCAAATTATTTCCAACTAAAGACATAACAAAAATAAATGAATATATAATAATAAGATACTCACTCAAATGAGAGAGGTTCATCATCCTTCGGTAAAGGCCTCGGAGCCGCGGGTAACAAGTCCTTCAATTAGCACTTCTACAGACACACTGACCCATTCTTGAATCTTCAGCGGCATGGCCGGCAATCACCCGTGGCCTTCGAAGCTACAGCCAATCACAAGCCTCTACGTCATCAGCCATCTTCTTGGCAGCCAGCCATGATTTGTAAATATATTTTATCTGTTTAAAGGGTTTCATGATTGATTTCAGGAGAGCGGTTTAAGGATCTGCAGGGGTCAGGACATAACCTTCTTCTTCCGCATCTCCAAAACTGTGTGACATTATCAGCACAAAGTCTGTCGAAAACGTCTATATATCCTCACTCACATATTTCTTCTTTCCCTCGTTGTGAGAGCGTTTCTGTTGCCATCGTAGGAGGGGTTTTGTGACTGAACATTCTACAATGTCGACTTAAACTTTATTATTTCCCAAGTAGGTGATTTTTTACTACTTTTAGCCATTGTTGCACATAAAATAGTTTACATACATTTCAAATAATTACAACCATTCAATAATGTATTTGTAAAAAGGAAAAAGTCTAGCTGGCAAAGTAACTACTGATAAATAAACAAAGAGAGAGAAAGAGAATTTTTCATTTTTTCTCTCTTCTCATAGATGTTACCGCGGGGGCAGTTGTCCCATTTCCCCCCTGACTAAGTTGCCCTGGCAATATTATGGAAGCTTGAACTCTAGCTCAAGAAAGAAAGTCCGAACACCTTTAAAACATCGAGATCCTGTCCCTTAACTCAACTCATTTATTCATCTGGTGTTATTTACTCATGCACAGTACACACATTCTAATGTAAATGATATTCATCAACATTTAGCAGTGCTTGTCTTCTGTTACATCAGTTCCCCTCTTCTTTCACACGCGCACCCATTCTGTTCAGATGATTCCTGTCCATGTTCACGCCATCTTTCAACATACAACTGACTGACGACCTGCAAGTTAGTAGTTTTGTACAAGGGCGTCCCTGTGTGAACTGAGAAGTTTGGCTTAATCTATTTGACAAGAATAAAAAGAAACTCACTGTTTATCAGTTTGTTCAGAGAGTGAATCAGGACACTTGGAATATCAGGCACCTTGTCTAGATGGTGAAAATGCCTACAGTATGCTGATCACATGCAGCGAGCACTCAAATGTGCAACTGTGGCATGTACTATCAAATGGTTTTAAAACATTCCACAGAAACAAAAGTGTCAACCATTTTGAGCATTTGCTGAAAGGTTCCCTGTGGGAGATTTTGGGGGTAGGGGGATTGAGATCCTTACTTAGAGGATCTGAACTCGGGGCTTCATGTCCTGTATCTCCTGGAGGAGGCTTCAGTCAGACGGTGCCCTTTGCTCAGAGGAGGTTTCAGTCATCTGGTGGCCTTTGCTCTGTTGTATAGTTGGAGGTCGTCCAGTCAGTGTTCGTAGAAACGTTGGCAGGATGTTTCTCTCCTGAATGAGTTGAAGGATCGTTTCAATGTTATTATTATTATTATTATAGTTTTCGTAAATGAACCGACCACCATCTTTCTTTCTTACTGTTTTTTTTTTTTTTGTGCAATTCACTTCGTTTCAAGGGTCCTGTATGTACTTCTGTTGTATTTATATTACGATCTCGCCTCTCGAGATCGACAGGTTCTTTAAAATAAACAAGCAATTGGGCCGAAATGACTGACGAGCGGTGACAAACAAAGGAGGGAGGAGCAAAAGAAATACAAAAAGTTACCTTAAAATTAATTTATTTACAATATTTACAGCGAGTCAGGTTCAGTTTAGAGCAAACAATAAAATGAACATTACTACAAATGAATTAAATTCTTAGCAGCAGCAATAATCAAAATAAAAGGTCATAAAAGGCAGTGAACATAAAAAATGACAATCATAAAGATGAGCAGCTCAAACAAACGGACAAGCAGACAGAATTAGTAAAATATGTTTTAACAAACATCATTAGAGCAAAATAATAAACTCGAAAAGTTTCATAATAAAATATCTTTGTCAGTAAATTACTTCAGAACAGAGAGCTCAAATAACAGCAACACAAACAGTGTTAAACACCCATTACTCCCGCAAAACACGTACTGAAATAATCAATAACATTAAACAATAATAAT
Source organism: Macrobrachium rosenbergii (assembly GCF_040412425.1). NCBI lineage: Eukaryota > Metazoa > Arthropoda > Malacostraca > Decapoda > Palaemonidae > Macrobrachium > Macrobrachium rosenbergii. The sequence goes on from NC_089744.1 coordinate 2,305,759, forward strand.
GAGCTGGCGAAACAGCTCCACCAAGCTGCTTTACAGGAACACTGCAGGACAACAAAGACAGAGCCGACACGACAACCATCTCGTCCTCTTGAAACGTACTGACGTCCTCCTCTAAACACGACGACCACGACAGAGCCGACACGGCAACCATCTCGTCCTCAAGAAACTCTCTGCTGCTCTGCTCTGCTGCCAGGACCTGACTCGCAGGTACGGATACCTGCTGCTGCTGTTACTCCAACTGACTCGCTGCTGCCCTGGACCATCCATCGGTCGTTCTGCCCTCCAGAACCTGGCTCGTTGCTGCTACGAACCTGACTGGTTGCTGTTACGAACCTGACTGACGAAGTCTGACGCCATCCATCAGACGTCAACTCGCCAGTAATTAAAAACAAACAAAAACAAAGGAGGCAACAATCCACTAAGGGAACAATCGACAAACGATTGTTCCTAACAATTTAAGATAAAGCAATCTTTTTATTTCCCCAGTTCATATTCCACATTGTCTACAGCTCTCACATAATAATAAAATATCTTTCCGAATATTTTCACATATTTAAATATTTCGCAAGTGAAGTCATCATAGCTTTAACTTTTATGAAGACAATTCTCATTGTTATGTACGACAGAGAAATCTGTTTCAGGGAACATGACCCTCTCTCTCTCTCTCTCTCTCTCTCTCTCTCTCTCTCTCTCTCTCTCTCTCTCTCTCTCTCTCTATTTTCACATTTAGCTCTTGGTGAAGGAGCGTAAGCCCTTACATCTGTCATTAATTGTGGTGGTAGATCAATATTTCGTATTGAGAATAGGTAGGTTTGAAATAATTGTTGGGAGATGATCGGTAGCAAGATTGAAGAAAGATATGAACGGAGGTACAGTAAAAGGAACGAAAGGGGTTGCAGCTAGGGGCCATGGAAGGGACGCTGCAAGGAATCCTAAGTAATGTCTACAGTGTGCCCCGTGAGGTGCACTGACGCCACTACCCCCCCCCCCACAACGGGGATCATTATTATTACGGCTTGTTATAACATGAGTTAAATTTTTGCTGCAGAAACCTCGCCAAAAGGTGATGTGTATGTGTATGTATATACAGTATACATCTACGTATACGTACATCACTAAGCCTTTCCCCATGAGAGTAGGTGGCTCCCCAGAAAAGGTAAGGCAACGATCGCTCTCTGAATAACCCATACAGAGTTATGCAGTGGATGAACTTCCTGTGCAGAAACCTTCCACATCAGTAGCTGTTTCGTAGCCCTGTGTAAAGAGCACACCAGGAGCAAGTCAACACCTCTACATACACAAACACACACACACACACACTATGCCACTGGACACACACTCTGGCACTTCCTGAATGTTGAGGCTCCTCCTCATTCCCTCTCTCTGGTTTGAAGTAAAGGCTGGTTCGTTCCCCAAAAACACCCTCATTGCCTCGCTGTTTTGTGTGTCATGAGTTTGCTTGCAGCCTTCCCGTACTGCGAGCAAATTGCAATGTATTGTGATTTAGAATGCAGATTTGCCTTTTATTCAGTGCGAAGCTTCAAAAGTTGGTTTTGAACTCCCAAAATCCAATGGACTACATTTTATGCAATTTCAGGTAGAATTTGTTTGTCCCTTTAAAAAATAACAGAAGGCTATAGACCTGTTATTTTCAAGACTTTATGTTTTATTGCAATATTGCAAACCTATTTTAATAAAAGCTAATTATGCATGCATGGAAGCCATTTAAGGCCCAGTAGACTGCATTTTATCCAGTTTGATGCTGCTATAGCTGATCTGCAACTTCTAAAGTCCAAGAGCTTACATTTTATCTAATTTCATACGAAATTTGCAAGCTCCTATAAAAAGCATAAGGCTATAGACCTGTTATTTTCAAGAATATAGCCTTGCTTGCAACATTGCAATGTTACAGACTCGTTTTATTAAAAGCGAATTATGCATGCATGCAAGCCATTTAAGAACCAGCATACTACATTTTATCCTATTTCGAATTAAAGTTGGTTTGCTTCCACAAAGAACAAAAATTCTCGAGCTATATCTCTGTTACGTTGACGAATTTTTCCAGCTTTCAACATTGTCCTGTTACCAGCAAATTACAAAACATTTTAATTTCGAAAGCATTCATCATTAGAAGTCAATAAACATTACTGTATCCAGTTGGAAAGGAAGATTGTTTTGCTATTTTATACCAGTTTTGCAATAATTGCAACATTACCCCATTACCCCTAATATCATCGTATTTCACACTGCACCTTCTGAGCAAGTAAGTCTGAAATAAAATTTTGCATGTCATCATGGCCTTCTTTTGTAAGGCAATGACACGGGTGTACATATCGGAGTTATTCATTTGTCTTGATTCAGTTTCATATACATGAAAATACACTGTGATGGTCATGTGATTACAGGAAATTATCATGTGTTCAAAGGCTTCATTACATGACATTTTTTTTTATTCAGTTTCAGTCTTCTGTCTAAACGAAGGATAATTGAGACTTTTCCATTTACCATCTCAGAAAATTGTGTCAAAATAATGAATGAAATCAGATTTCAGTTTCGTCTTGCAATTCTCCGTATACTCTGGGGCGGCCACGTGGTCACCATGCGGTCCTTTCTCCATCACCAAAAACTTAACAGGAATTTTGACTATGAGCAAGTCATGAACGCCACCTATTGGCCACCTAAGAAAAATGATGAGTCTTTAGGGATATCTGAATGCAACTTCAGCTGGAAATAAGTATTTCACGTCAAAGAAAAATGACCCAAAATTCGACGTCAGGGAAGACGATCATAACCAACTTGCCTACAGTCCTCCCCGCATAGCGAAAATGCCACCGCAGTTCTGAATAATATCATTAATGTATATTTATATATAAATCAGGTTTCTGACCTGACTGGGGTTTACTTGAAATAATCAACTGACTTTAATTCAGCAACTTTAAAAGCTAAATATAGATTGGCAGTTCCGACAACCCTGCAATATCCTGTTCGTGGAGGTCCAAGTCTCAGGCCAGATATCTACGGGGAACAATTGCATGGTTTCTTTTTAGACTTCGGTGGGAAATGGCACGAAAATAAATAAATAAATAAATAGATAAATAATAATAATAATAATAATAATAATAATAATAATAATAATAATAATAATAATAATAAAAAGTGACTGAAGTGAATTCCCTTCAGTGAGTTACCTGCTCTGTCTTGAGACTTCATGTATTCACATTTATCAGTATTCCCCACTGGCCTCTGAGGTTACTCAATCTCTCTCTCTCTCTCTCTCTCTCTCTCTCTTGTCTGTGCTTGACGTCAGGTTTTGACGCCGAATTATTTCTTCCATTTCTTCTGATAATGCAGAAGAAGTTATTATTATTATTATTATTATTATTATTATTATTATTATGTTATTATTATTATTATTCAACATAACATACAGAGACCAACATCAATATTATTTCTAAAAGTTGATTAAATAAAATCCGGGATATGGAGATGGTTTCGGTAATGAGTATCTAATGAATGGCTCTCTGCAGGAGTAAGCGTTACTGACGTCTCTCTCTCTCTCTCTCTCTCTCTATATATATATATATATATATATATATATATATATATATATATATATATATATATATATATATATATATATATATATATATATATATATATATATATATATATATATATATATATATATATATATACATAACAAGCAGTATCTCAGTAATACGACAGGTGGGTCAGCCAACCTGACCTCACCCTACGCCAAGCTCCCCGTAGCGAGGTAGTGCCGTCAGCGCGCCTTACGGGGTGCACTGTAGGCATTGCTAAAGGTTCTTTGAAGCGTTCCTTCTTGAGGCCCCCAGTTGCAGCCCCTTTCATTCCTTTTACTGTATCTCCTTCATATTATCTGTCTTCCATCTTGCTTTCCTCAACCCTTTCTTAATTATTCCATAGTGCTTCTTCGACTGCTTTGAGGTCTTGCTCCTATTACTTAACCTTTCGAACCTTTTTACTGTCAATTTCCTTTCCAGCGCTGAATGACCTCGTAGCTTCCAGTGCTTGGCCTTTGGCCTAAACTCTATATTCCATTCCATTCCGTTCCAGTCTAGACCCTGACGGCTTGGAATGAACATTGAAATGCCGACGTAGTGCGCATGTGGGGAGGAATGAGGACCAAAATTGCTCCTCGGTTCGCGTGTCGTTTACTAATTGACTGGCTCCTGCTCATTCGGCCTACGACTACGAGAGGCTTGAATACACTCTCATTGGGCGTCTTTCTTCTATGGAATGTGATGCGGAGAATGAAAGAACACAGAAGCCTTAGAGAGAGAGAGAGAGAGAGAGAGAGAGAGAGAGAGAGAGAGAGAGAGAGAGAGAGAGAGAGAATCAGCTTCCCCAGTTGCTCGTTGTACCGTTCGGCTCCTGAATGACAGGACGTCAGAAACGGAGAAACGGCCCGCAAAGCTTCGTATAGAGCTTTCCTAATGTTTATCGAAGTATCGAGGCTTTGCCTGCAGCAGGGCTGTTAACTGACGGAAATATTTCTGGTAAACGGATAAAGACGTCACCTACGGAAAAGTTTCCGTAAAGCGCAATTTTGTGTAAAACCTTGACAAATATATATAAATAGATAAAGGAAAATAAACAAGAGTTTCTCGTTATTTTACCCTTCATAATGAATACGTCAGGTAAGTATGACTTATGGGAACTTTGAAAACCAAATATATTAACATCCCTTATTGTAATGCTACGGAAATCTGTCAGTCTAGCCCATTATAGAGACAGCTGCTTACTGACATTTGACCAATCAGGTGACAAGAAGATTCCTTAAGGTTCTTTGTAACTTATCAGTCAAATTTCATACTATTTTTGTTATAAGAAATAAGTATACTCATAATTGCATTGTCTAAAAACCATGCATAAGTTCATCAGTAAATAACTGCTAACTTTAGTTGTTTTGTTAGGGTCCATAGTTGATGAAATCTGATTCATAGCCATGTCTCAGTTCCCGCAGTATCGTCATATGACTTCCTCCTATGACTGCTCTTCTTTGTAGCCACTCTTTACACCACGTCCTTTTCTGCCTTGTCCCCTTTATTTTTGCACACATTGCTACAACAATACACAGCGTGATTTTCTTCTTCTTGCGTGTCTTACGGTCCATATTGTACACAACTCCGTCCGAGTCAGTCACTGCCAGGCTCTCACTATCCAACAAGCGTCGTTCGGACAGCAGCATAAATGCGTACGACAGGCTTAGCCCACAAAGAGGCAAAGTTTACCGAGCAGAGCGCGACCGTGTGGACGGGGCCTTGGCAAGAGCAATCAAAAATGCTAGCAGATCTGTGTCTTCACCAGCGACAACTGAATTGTGTCCTGAATTTCCTACATCAGTGGCTGTTTTTCTGTCTGCATCTCCCTTTGCTTGATAAACTCTGCAACCGGCAGTAAGCAGATGTTTAGAGAGGAGCTTGATAAATCTTGCTTTTGATAATGGAACTTGTAAATTGTTTTCCCTAACTACATCACGAGAAGGGGGGACGAGCAGCTACCAAAGATACGATTTGAGGCCATCTTCACTCTTAGCAACCACACGCAATCCTGTGGCATAACTGGTTGGGGGTGACAAAACCAAATGTGACAAACGGATTTAGGCAGCTTGGGTGTAATGGCTCAACCATATTCTTCCTGCTAATAACTTACTTGATAATAGAAAAGTTAGAAAGTACAACGAAAGGTTTCAGAAATGAAATTATACAGAGAGTGGCACTATTATATGCAGACGATGGATTAATCCTAGGACGGGACACCCTCGAAGAAATAACAAAAGCAATACAAACCCTTTTGGAAATACCAAGCGAATGTGGCCTCAATATATAAACAAAGACAAAAGCAATATATATATCAATATTCAACGATGAGCAACATGAAAGACCAGAGCTTCAGAGAACAGATAAATGGCCCCTGCAATCATTAAAGCTGTAAGCTGAAAAAGAAAAATGTATCGGAAAGGGATTAGGAACGATGCCATGGAGGTCATAAACTCCCGACAAGAAAGACACAAATGAACTGCAAAAGATAGACAATCAAGTATCCAGAACAATTCTGAAAGCAATCTCAGGTTACACAGCAAGTTTATTGATCAATCATGATTATTACCTGATTCTTCCTGCCACTTATATATGAAGAATAAACTGTTCTATCTGAAACATACGGTACACTCGAGAATGGAGGAAATAGGCTCCTATACGAGATAACCAGGAATCAATGCGAAAACAAGAAAACCCCGTGGATTCTGAAAGTAAAAGAATATATGAAAGTATTAAACATAAACTTAAGTAAAATTGAATCTCTTAAAGATAAGCAGCTAAAACAAATAATAAATAACCTGGACAAAAAAAGCGTGGCAGTGAGAAATTTTGACAAGACAACATTACGAATCTACAGAAGATGTAAAGAAAACACAAGAGAAGAAATCTGGTATGATAACACTGAAAAAACAATGCTGACCAGTAGGGCTAGACGAGGCACACTGGAATCAGAAGATAGGAACAGGCTAAAAGAGGAAGAATGCCTTTTCCTTCCTTTATCAGTATTCCCTTCGTCCTTTTATCTGTTTCCTATAGTTCATCTTTCTCCTTCTCCTCCTCCTCCTCCGCTCGTTGCAGTTTTGAAACCAGGAAGTGAGAAAGATAAAAAAGAAAAAAGATTCTCTAACACTCGGCGTCACCCCCATCGGTTGTCAGGAGGGCAGGAAGCAGTTAACTTTTATCTCTCAAATTTTAAAAACGTTCGACTTTTAAACTGTTTTAGTTCAAAAACGTTCGTCTGTCTCGTTCTTAAGTTCCTGATCCTATTTATTTCATAAAGTTCCATTAATCCGCCAGACTATAGTTTTTAAATAGATTTAGTCATTGCCCTTAGCAAAAAACGCAAAAAACGATGAGACTCGTCAAGAGCTTCCTGTGACTAAGTACGGCGCTCTCCTTCGAGAATACAGGCGGAATTCCTTGTGGTGACAAGGGTGGAAGTCTGACTGCAACATTGCCGTATTGCAAGGCATTGCAATATGTTGCAGAAATTAAAATATCTATATATCTACAAATGGAACCTACATCCGGTTCCCAGCATATGTTGCACGTTTTTATATGAGCACTTGAAGAGATGTCTAGTACTGTAGTGTGTACGAGGCCCCCTCCGGATAGTGACAGACAGACAGACAGACAATTAAGAACAGCTCTTTTGAGAGAGAGAGAGAGAGAGAGAGAGAGAAGTCTGGTTGGTCTCTGAGAGTTTTTATAATGATAATTGATGGCGGAAGAGAGATGGAAGCTGATTATACGCCTTCTTCATGGTCAGACTATAGTGAAATCTCTCTCTCTCTCTCTCTCTCTCTCTCTCTCTCTCTCTCTCTCTCTCTCTCTCTCTCTCTCTCTCCACAGATGTCCAACCATCACTCTAGAAGAGACCATTATGCGCCATTCCCATCGAGATTCGGGGTGAAAGGACCAGGGTTCGTTCATTTCCTTCCTCAGAGACCCGTTCATCGAAAATGTGGTTGAAGAAGAAGAAGAAGAATAACCCTATGAACCACCTTTCTTTATTTATTTATTAAGGTCGGGAATCGCTTTTAACTGACAGTGTTTTCCCTGTTTCTGCAGAGTCATTAGGAGCAATTTCCTTATCGAGAATAATGTTGTTATACGCCGTGAAGTGGGCCACCTCATCTAAGAAGCATTTTTCGACAGGGCCCTCACCCACAATGACTATTATTATTATTATTATTATTATTATTATTATTATTATTATTATTATTAGCAACCGACCACCAGCGCTTTTGTTCCCGTCGTGTGACCTGTGATCTTCCTTCAACTTTATCGCTCACGACAACGATGTTATTATGATGATGATGATTATTAAATGGGCCCGTTCTGATAATTTTCGTGATGATACATAATAGTGTTGAATTGACTCTACTCGAGTGGTTATTATAAAGAGACGAAGAGACGAGACCTTCAGGAAGGAAGGAAGGAACTTCCATAATTCATTCTTCATTCATTATTCACAGGGCTTTTTTTTTTTAGACTCTTATCATCATCATCATTATCATCAAAATCATCATCATCATCATCATCCTCTCTCTTCATTCATTCACTCATTCATTCATTCATTCATTCATGTTGATGAAGATGAAGAAGTGTGTCTAAAGTCAAAATATTAATTTTGAGAATTGTCGTCAGGGTTTGGGAATTTGTTTACAATTTATTGTTGTTGTTCCCTTTGTTTCAGTTGTTTCTCTCCCTCAATCTCCTCCAACTTCTCCCTCAATCTCTCTCTCTCTCTCTCTCTCTCTCTCTCTCTCTCTCTCTCTCTCTCTCTCTCTCTCTCTTTTCCTGTCCGTCAGTCTCTCTCCCTCCCTCTCTCTCTCCTTCAATCTATCTCTCTCCCTCTCTCTTTCTCTCCCTCAAGATCTCTCTCATATAAGAATATGATAAACGAAAAAGATACAGATGTGGTTTACCTAGACTTTGCAAAAGCTTTTGACAAGGTGGACCATAATATGTAACAAAACAAATGAGAAAACATAACATTGTTGACAAAGTAGGAAGATGGATAAAGAATTTTTGCAAAACAGAAAACAGATAGTGATTGCTAACGATGAAAATCGGATGAAGCTACGGTAATATCCGGTGCCACAAGGTACGGTGTTAGCTGCATTGCTAATTTGTGATTATGATTACGAACATAGACAGTAATGTTAAGGACTCGGTAGTAGGAAGTTTCGCAGATGACACAAGAATAAGTAGAGAAATTGCTTGTGATGAAGATAGGAACTCGCTATCAAAGAGACCTAACAAAATATATAAATGGGCAGAGATAAATAGGATGGTATTTAACTCTGATAAATTTGAATCAATAAACTATTGGTGATAAGAAGATACTATATGCATATAAAGGACCAAATAACGAGACAATCACAAATAAAGGAAGCAGTTAAAGACCTTGGTGTTTTTGTTGAACAGAATATGTTGTAATGATCATAGCAATACTACTGTAGGAAATGCAAAAGCAAAAATGGGAAAGCGATATTGTTCAGCACTTCAAAACAAGAAAAGCTGAACACATGATTATGCTTTATAAACCGTACGTACGTAGTCCACTTGAATATTGCAATATAATATGGTACCCACACTACCAAAAGGATATTGCACAAATAGAAGTGTACAAGGTCCTTCACAGCTAGAATA